>NW_023411179.1:0-34702 GCF_903995425.1 Onychomys torridus
TCCTGGGCTTTATTAGATTGAGAGATATTAATGACTGGTTCAATTTCATGACAGATTACAGGTTTATTTAAATTTGTGTGTGAGCTTGATTTAAATTTGATTAAAGATACCTTTTGAGAAAATTACCCATTTCTTTTAGAAATTCCTTTTTAGTGTAGTATAGATTTTATTTTTTTATTTTTATTTATTTATTTATTTATTTATTATTTTTTTAAGACAGGATTTCTCTGTGTAGCTTTGTGCCTTTCCTGGAACTCACTCTGTAGCCCAGGCTGGCCTTGAACTCATAAATATCTGCCTGCCTCTGCCTCCCGAGTGCTGGGATTAAAGGTGTGTGCCACCACTGCCCAGCTATATAGGTTTTTAAAGTATGATCTAAAGATTCTTTGGGTTTCCTTGGTGTCTGCTGTTATGTTCCCCTTTTTATTTCTGATTTTGTTAATTTGGATATTCTCTCTGTTTCTATTTTATTTATTTCAATACTATGTTTGACCATTGCTTGCCATTTACTCTTCTTGGGAGCCCTTCTTTTTATTCTAGAGTATTCAGGTTGCTGTTAAGGTGCAAGTATGAGATCTCTCCTTTTTTTTTTTGTAGGCACTTAGACTTATAAACTTCCCTCTTAGCATCACTTTCATTGTGTCCCATAAGGTGAGTATGTTGTACATTCAGTTTCATTAAATTTTAGGAATTCTTTATTTTATTCTTTTTCTTTTAGTTTCTATCATGACCCATTTTTGTTCATTAGAGGGTTGTTCCATTTCATGAGTTTGTAAGCTTTCTCTTGTTTCTGTTGTTGCTGATACCCAGTTTTCATCCATGGTGGTCAGATAGGATGCACAGAGTTATTTCAATTTTCTTGTATCAGTTGAGACTTGCTTTGTGTCTGAGTATATGGTCAGTTTTGGAGAAAGTTCCCTGAGATGCTGAGTAGAGATTGTGTGGAATGTTCTGGATATATCTGGTAGATTCATTTGATTTATAACATTAGTTAGCTCCAGCATTTCTGTTTAGTTTTTGTCTGGATGACCTGTCCATTATTAAGAGTGGTGTGTTGTAGTTTCCCACTATTAGTGTGTAGTGTATGATTTAAGCTGTAGTACTGTTTCTTTTTATAAACTTGTGTGCTTTTATATTTGAGGCATAGATATTAAGAATTGAAATATCACCTTGGTATATTCTTCCTCTGATGAGTACATAGTTTCCTTCCTCATCTCTTTTGATTAATTTTTGTTTGAAGTTCATTTGATTAGATATTAAATTGGTTATACCAGTATCTTAGTTTGGGTCCTTATTGCTGTGAAGAGATACTATGACCATGGCAATTCTTATAAAGGCAAACATCTATTAGAGTTTGCTTACAGTTCAGAACGTTTTGTTCATCATCATCATGAAGGAAAGCATGGTGTCATACAGAAAGATATTGTGCTGGAGAAGGAACCAAGAGTTTTACTTCTGGATGGGCAAGCAGGAGAAAAAAAGACACTGGGCTCAGTTTGAGCATCTCAAACTTCAGAACTCACACATTTCCTGGAATAATGCCACATCTATACCAACAAGGCCATACCTCCTAATACTACCACTCCCTGGTGATAAAGCATTCAAATCTATGAGTCTGTGTAGGCCATTATTATTCAAAGCAGCACTACCAGCAATCTTGTTAGGTTCATTTGGTTAGAATAACTTTTTCTATCCATTTACTCTGAGGTAATTCTGGTTTTGATGCTGAGGTGTATCTTTGTATGCGGCAGACAGATAGGTCCTGTATTCAAATCCATTTTATCAGTCTATGTCTTTTTATTGGGGAATTGACACAGTTGATATTGAGAGGTACCAATGGCCAATGATTAATTTGTTTCTCTAATTTCCTTGTTGTTGTTGCTGTGGTGGTGGAGATGGTGGTGGTGGTGGTGGTGGTGGTGGTGTGGTGGTGGTGGAGATGGTGGTGGTGGTGGTGGTGGTGGTGGTGGTTGTGTTTGTGTGTAGCTGGAAGATTTCCTGTGACCCAGCCTGCTGGCAGTAGGAACAAATCTCTCACACTAGAATGCTCCAAGTAAACACACAGAGGATTATATTAATTATAACTGCATGGCCATGGCTCAAGCTTTTTTGCTAGCTAGCTCTTATATCTTAAATTAGTCCACAACTATTAATCTATGTATTGCTACATGTCCCATGGCTTTACCTGCATCCCATTACATGTTGCTCTTTGGGCAGCTGGCTAGCGTCATTCCCTGCCTTCTTCCTGTCTCTCTTTTTGAATTTATTGCCTGCCTCTAAGCTGTCTTGCCATAGGCTAAATAGCTTAATTTATCAACCCATGAAAGCAACACATATTCACAGCATAAATAAAAACATGCCCTCATTATTTGTGTATATGTATGTGTGTATATGTGTGCATGTGTGTGTGTATGTGTGTGTGTGCATTAACATGGTGCATGTGCATTCATAGATACTCTTGAAGCACTGAAAACTACAATATATAGTGAAATTTCAATTATTCTTGTCTTCTGAATCAATAAAATATAAATGAAATAAATACTGTGCAAACAGAGACAGAAAATGAACTTAACTCTGACTTGGATTGACATTTAAAATATTAAGACTAGTGTTCATTTAAAAATCAACAAAACAGAACTTGTAGAGGTGACTTTTACTCATTTCAATTCAATAAAGGTGTTATTTGCTGTTGTTGAAATGTCACTCAGAGTATGTCATCTGTAAAACAATATTCAATCACTAAATGTGTTTTTCGCAGATTTCATTTACCTGCTCATTTCCAAAGACATATGTGACTTCACAGCATCAATGACACTATTGAGAAAGTGGTTTGCATAGTGTTCTGCAGGTGGTACAAGCTGATAATTTACATCTAATATATTAATCTAGCATTTCTAGTCCAATATTGGAGAAGAAGCTTAATATAATCTGGAACCTCTAAGTATGAGATCGTAACACTTTCTGAAATTTTCTTTAAAAATGAATAAATCTAGCATATCATATTGTAGTTGGAAGCTTTCTCCAGTCCCACCAGGCCCCTGCAGTCCCATGGCCCACTTATAAAATAATCACTCAGAAGCTTATATTAATTATAACTGCTTGGCCATTAGCTCAGACTTAATACTGACTAGCTCTTACACTTAAATTAACCCATAATTCATATTTATGTTTAGTCATATGGCTTGGTACCATTTCTCAGTTCTGCCTTGACACTTTCCTTCTGGTGACTTCTGACTCAGCCCTTCCTCTTCCCAGAATTCTCCTTGTCTGCTCGTCCTGCCTATATTTCCTGGCTGGCCTCAAACTCACAGAGATCCACCTGGCTCTGCTCCCGAGTGCTTGGATTAAAGGTGTGTGCAACCACTGCCTGGCAGTATGTGGATTCCTTTCCATCACAATTTCTCTTTTAAAACTTGAATAAGGGAAGTGAGCTCATATACTAAAACTTTAAATTCAAAAAATTTAAATATCAAGACTTAGTATTCAACTCTCGGGATTTCTTCTTAAACAAACAATACAACTAATTTAATAACCTAAAGAAGGCAAAGGAAAGGAAAGAATTACTCATTAAATGAGTTGAAAGGAATGCAAAACTCAAGGAACCTTCTAAGAAAGTCTTAATAGCTAATGAATAGCTGTTAAACTCCCAACTTCTATGTGATAAGGGGATGTGGCTACTCCTCCTTTCTTCTTGCTTTACTTCTCTGCTTTTATACCTCTCTGGCAAAAATAACAAAATTGTAAATTTTAAAATTAAATGGTATAAAATACTATTCATCAAAAGGTTTCTATTAAAATAAATAAACATTTTAAATGTTTAAAGTTAATACATATTATAGGTTTCCTTTCTAATTTGATTCACGTATTTATTATGTTTATATATATACATATATATATGTATATATGTATGGATGTATGTATTTTCCTTCATATGTGTTCACATTTCAATGCCCATGAGTTTGAATGTCAGCATATTAATTGTGGGAAATGGTTCTTTCCTTCTATCATGTCAGTCCTGGGATTAGACTGAGGTCATTGGATTGGTGGTAGGCATCATTACCTTCTAAACCATCTCTTAGAAACCAGACTTAGAACTAGTTTTGAATGGAACAATTATATTTCTATTTAGACAAAAGTCATTAATTAAGCAATTTCACTCCCCTCTATAGTTTTATTATATATTTTTAGAATATCTCATTTTATAGACTTTTTAAAAATTGTGTGTATATTCATGTACACCTGTGTGTAGTGAAGTGTATGTGAATGTGTACCTGTAAAGACTAATTTTGTCAGATTCCATGAAATTAGGGATACAGGTAATTATGACTTGCTGACGTGGGTGATTTTAATTAAAACTGGGTTCTCTGGAAGAGAAGTCCAAGCTTAACTGTGATTCATCTTTCTAGCACAAATGTGTCTTCTAGGATGGCCTTGAAATATGATCCTCCTGCCTTTGCCTCTTCAGCCTATCCCCTCAAACCAGCTCATCCTTACCAACTCTTCTGGTTCAGATTTGAAATGTCTACCCAAAGCTAATGTGCGAAAGGCTAGCATCTTATAATATGAATTGTTAAATGGTCTTATAATAAAAAAAAAAATGGGAGCCAGATATTGGGGTGAATTCTGAAAGATCAGAGAAGTAGAACAAGCCATAGCCAACCTCATCTCACCAACTCCTCAGATGATCTTGTTTCCTCAGACTGAAAGCCTCTGAGTCCTCACCCAAAATGGATCTCTGCTGAACAGCTGCTAAAAAACCTAGGAGCTTAAAAGCCTTTAGTTCCTGGGTCCTCAGCCTCCAGAGCAAGCTACTTCCTGTATAGCCAAGCCTTTATGCCTTCTGTTCTGCAATCTTACTTCCCTTCTCTACCCAGCTACATTACTTTCTCTTTCTGCCCAGCTCTGTCACTTTCTGTCAGTCTGTGCAGACCTCCAGACCTTTATGGTTAACTAACGTTGGAATTAAAGACATGTGCCACCATGCCTGGCTTTGTTCCCAGTGTGGGCCTGAATGTTAGGATTAAAGGTGTGCGCTACCATTGCCTGACTTCTATGTTTACTATAGTGGCTGGCTTTATTCCTCTGATCCTGAGATAAGCTTTATTAGGGTGCACAGATAAAATATCAGCACAGCATCCGGATGGCTTTACTCTATAAGATGGTACTAGTATGTCTACTTGTATAAGAAGCAGTAATATTTGTTTCCATAGTGTCTCTCCCAGGTTGTACTCACACTGGCAATGCATGAAGCTCTCTGTCTGTTCCACATTCTCACAAATGATTTATTGCGTAACTGATATTTTGGAGATTCCAATTATTTAGGATTGTAATTTCCCTTTGAAAATAACTAATAATTTCTGGATAGTTTTCTGTTTTGATTTATTTTTGTCTTGAAAACCAACTGATCACAAGTACATGTCTTTTTTCAAATATTTTGCTAAATGCTACCAATAAAAGTCAGCAACCATCACTAACACTCTGCTTCTCAATCTGTTCCAGTAGAGCTGAGGTTTTCAAGCCATATGGCTACTCCCAGCATCATCTTGGTTTAACCAAATAGTTTCCACTGGATAATGGAAAATAGTATATTTTCAAGAATATATAAATTCAAGTTACAAATTTACATGTTAATTATGTTAGCTTTGCCGCTGAAAATATACTCCCAAAACATCAATGCTTTTCCACAGTGGTCTGTATTTGCCCAGGTAAATTGAAACTGGTGGTATAGTTCTAACTGCACTGGAGTTATTCACAAATAACTCAGGAGATTAAGGCAAATTAACTACATTTAAATATGTAGTTTTCAAAATTACCCTCTGTTTCAAATGTTATTGCTCATGAGAGAAAAAGTCAAGAATTTGATTTCAGAATCAAAAGTAACAAACCTCACTTGAGCTTACATTTTGTTTTCCGGAATGTACTCACATGGCCTCAGCAACTTGATGGAGGAAGGACATCGATAGCAAACACTCTAGTTGGATGGAGCATAAATGTATACTCTGCAGCCAACTTCTTCCAAGTCCCAGTTTACCTACAATTCATATATATATTTTCCTATCAGGTAACTAAAACAGATAAAGGGTTAACAAAATCTTTAAGTGAAGTCGTTATGGTTATATATGTAGCCTAATAAATGGCAAGACAAAATTGCTTCAAGTTGCCTACATCAGAAAACAAAGAAAATACTAGAGAAATAGTGAGTTTTACCACATATAAAATGGAAAGTCACTGCTTAATAGTATACATCATTTTAAAACCTGAGCAGAGAATGTAAATTTATGATTGGCCTTCATTTTTAAAAAATGCTGCAATAGTAAATGTGAACTTCATTATATTTTATACTTCATTTTGGCATAATTCTGATATACAAAGCATTAATAAAAACATTGAATTATATACACAGTGGTGGAAATTCTGTCTGGACGTTCACACTCCATGCAATTGAGAATCAGACACCTAGAATTGTCAAATGAAGTCTTTGTCTACCAAAGATTCTTTTAGAAAACTCCTCCTGTTTTTATTGTTTCAAATTGAATATTATTACTTATAGTTATTGAGGTGATCCTTTCCAGTAATAACTAAGTTATAGACAGAAATATGTACACCTAAGTTCAGAAGAACTAAAATGTGCTAAGCTGAGGAACAATTAGCATTTCCTTTCCAGGTCAAGTATTATATAGCAGACTCTATTTGAATAGAAAATACTCTTCTTCTGCATGAACATCATATAAACCATGAGGGAACCAAATTTTCATATTTTAACTATGGCAATAACAGTTTGGAACACAAAATGAATATGTTCCTTCATTAGAAGATGAAGAATAGTTACTTTTGTTCTGGACAAACAAGAGAAGAGTGAGAAATAATTTCAGTGTCAATGTATTGGCAAGATTTTAAATGTTGAGTCCAATGATGTCTCACTAGACCCAGAACTTTGTGCTTCTCACAACTTGCAGAGATTTGCCCAGACAAGTTTTATTATTGCCTGGGTTTTGAGCTGGGATTGGGGAATATGAAGAGACAGGAAAGCCAATCTTTCCTTCCCTTGGAATGCTATCAGAGAGGGAATACCCACTGATAAACTTATATATTCTCTTAATTTTATGAAGTCATAGGTGCTTAAGATCTGACACTCATGATCAAAGTGGATTAAGCCAACAGCCATGTGTTTACCCACGCATTACTTGACAGCCTCCCTGGCTAGACTTGGATATGAACAGCTGCTTGATATGCCTGCTATCGGTTAGGGTGTGACTGTAAGTGGTAGCAGACAACCCGAGGAGCTCATAAAAAGAAGTATTCCCCTCTATATAAACTGATAATATTACAATTGATATATCTCTCTAGAGCCCATTTTCTCTCATCTGCTGTACATATTAGATCAGGTTTGAGTTCATTAAAAATACCAGGTATTAGTTTGTAAAGTTTGTAGGTTAAGCAGAAAATGGACAATTATGTGTCTATTTGATTAGACAATGTTAGGATATCTCATAGTTTCATTTTGTCTTTCCTACAGAGAATCTGATGACTCTCCTACTTCCACATTCATGACCAATCATGAAGTAGTAATTTGGGATTCGTTGCTCAACAGACTTGCTTTGAATTTTCTGACCTTCAGGTATTATTCCTGCATTTTGCCTGGTTAGGTAAACCCTGTTTGAACTGGGACAACCACCAATTAAAACAGGTAGCAAATACTGAGCCACCCATATCAGAAAATTCATCCACTCACTGTTGATTATATAATTCAGAAATGGTCAGAGCTCCATTGAAGGTTGAGTCATTTTTATTTTCCTCCGATGTTCACTTAAATTTATTACTTCCCAGCTCATATCATGTGTAGTGGTATTTGCTCTGCCCATGACCCTGAGCTATATGGCCCAAAGGAGGCACTGCTTCCTGTGGTATATCTCACTGCCTAGCATCTATATCTCTGATATATAGAGAAGTTGTGGTTCAGATTCAAGTATGTATCAAGCTGGCTTTGGAGTTGGAATTTGGCTTCCCCCTTCTCTAAACCCAAGCAGACTGCTGAAAGAAAGTCTCGACTCAGAAGAGCCGGCTGGTGTGGGACAGAAGAAATCCAATGAAAAGGGACCATTGTTACTAAGATTCTATTTCTCTCCATGCTTTGCTTGATTTCTTAGAATCTTTTCTTATGTGTCATGTCATCTTTAAAGCTACACTTTCTATTTTGTTATTAATAATGTTCCAGTTTTTCACAGTCAAAATAAGTCTTCTCAAAGAGCCATCTCTAAAGTCACTTATATTTTTTTTCATTTTATTTTTCTGATTTCCTGTGTTCTCCATGTATATTTTATATATTAGACCTGTATTAGATGAGAGTATTTATTTTATTTATCGGATTTCTTTTGTTCAATATGAATGTTTTTGATATTAGACTTTGATCAGATGAGAATTTTTGTTTTATGAATTTGATTTCTTGTTTTCAGTAGGTATATTTTCAGTATTAGTTCTTTATCAGGTGAGAATATTTTTTTAATTCCTTGTATTTAATATGTATATGTTTGATATTAGAACTCTATCAGATCACAATTTTTATTTTATTTTTCTGATTTTTTGTGTTCTGTATGTTTATTGTGGATACTAGACCTTGCTCAAATGAGAATTTTTGTTTTATGTATTTGGTATCTTGTTTTTAGTATGCATATTTTCAATATTAGTTCTTTATCAGGTGAGAATTTTAGTTTTATATCCAAAATATACATATAGAACACAAGAAATTAAATAAAACAAAAATTCTCATCTAATAAATGTCGAATATCAACAATATACATACTCAACACAAAAATTAGATAAATAAAATGAAAGTTGTCATCTGATATATGTCTGATATCATATATATTGAACACAAGAAAATAAAGTCATTTGTATTATTTAAACTGGCCTAATGGCTCAGGCTTTCCAAATATCTTACCAATTTCATTTTGCATTGAGGCAGGACATTTTTTAAGATGAGTATAATGGTCTGAAAATTCTTTATGTTCATTTACCTTTAGCAGATCTTGACCTTGTCTGTTCTCTGTTTTCTGACCTTTATCTAATAATCACTTCTTTTCATCTGATTCTTCTTTAATATATAGAGTTTCCATTAAGTTACTAGAAGAAATTATCTCTATAGGGTTAATGGTTAATGATGGTAATTGAAGCTGCATAGGTTATAGAGTTTCAGGATTGTTTACCTCCAAGCTACACCAATGGGACCCCACAATAATGACTCTATTTGGTCCAGAAACATGCCACAGTACATAGGAATATTACTCAATGATCAGAGTTGGACTAAAAACTCTTCAGGACAGTTCTAAGAGGAGATGGTCCATCATACTACACTTCTAGCCAACAGACAAACTTATCCAGTTCTGAGACTGGCTGAAGACTCTGTGGCTAGCCCTAACAATGTAAGCTTTCTTACAGGACCCCACAGAGATAGCATTGTCCCATATACAGCAGGAAGTAATTATAAAAAGAGCACCCCTCTCCCAAATGTTTCATTTTTCAAAGGGTTAAAGATGGATGGTTGTAGAGTTGGGGGTAGAACAATAAAGTTTGGACTCAGTGTTCTTTTTTAGAAAAGAAAAAGAGGAATGGATAAGCATAGGATATTAAGGTAGATTATTATAGTTACTAGTAAACTAATTCAGTAAAATATCAGCCTTTGATAATTTGCACTGATATACATTTCTCTGTATACTGATACAAATGTAAACTATTCTTATGTTCATATTTAAGAGATGTGTATATTGACACAAATATAAAACTACATTTGTTGTACATATTACTACTCCTATTTGAAACATTTTGTATATTGATACAAATGTAAAATTATGTTTGTCCTATTGTATAAATGTTCTATCTCTGGTTAGGATATTTTGTAAATTAATACATATTTAGGATTATCATCATATTGCTATGACACTATATATGCATTCTTACCTCTGTTTAAGCTATTTTGTGTATTGTTACAATCTTGATGTCATTGTCCTTATATGGTACATCTGTTTACAGACTGTTTGTCTTGTTATATGAAGCCTCAGTCCTTAAGTTATTTTAGTAGAGAAGACTCACTGAGCTATAGTCACTCATGCTTGTCATTTCTATAGTTAGGTTCTCAAGACTTACAGAAACATATGTCAGATGGATAGATAATCTTCGTAGACCTAGGGAATACAGCATTTAAATGTTTTTGAAAACTTAGAATTCTGTTTATGTGAGACACAATTGCTCCTGGCAGCACCAATCTGATCCTGAGGGAATGTTGGGCTTCTGAGACATTTCTGTTTGGAAGTTTGTCTTTTTCTTGACACAAAAAGGCCTACTGGGTGGAGAATTGCCAATGCCTTGAGTGCTGATAGTACAAATGCTGTCCTTTCTGGATGAGCAGGACACAAGGTAAAGTAACTTCTGAACTCTGCCAAGACAGGGTAAGATGGTCTTCCAAAATACCTGCTTCTGAAAATGGTCTGTCAGTTACTCTAGTCCTGTAGCCAATTTGAATGCACCAATGATGCTGAGAAACATTAGGTGACTGTCCAAGTTGCCAGTTGTCTCTGTCTACCCTCACAAGGTTCCTAAACGTTGCTTCCATCCATCTCTTGTTTTCTCATGTATTATTATGTTTCTTCTCAGGTCTTTGATGGAGTTGAAGACTAGATAGTTTACATTTACAATCTTCTTGTATCTTAGCTAGAACACAATAATATTAGATTCAGGTTCTTCAGGATAGGACACCTTTAGAATGATCTCTGTAATATGCCATTTACTTATGCTCCAGACTTCTCAGGATTTTAGCATGTGTTTCTTGTTTGATGTTGTTTTTGTTGGTTGTAGTACATTTTTGCTTATGTTATTACCCTTTGTTTTCCTGCATGACAGTTGATAATTATTCTTATTATAGTTTTCATTAAGATTAGAACCCTCTTATTTAGGTAAAAAGGGGAAATGTAGTGGTATTTTGCTCCACCCATGACCCAGGGCTATATGCCCCAAAGGAGGCAGTGCCTTCCTGTGGTTGTTTGTGGACCTCTGATAAGGAGCTGGCAAAGGGTCACCACCTGTTCTCCCAACTCCCGGCTGCCAAGTGGCTTTGCTACCAGTCAGTTCAGAGGACAGCTTCTGCTGTCTATTCCATTCTGTAGTCATGAGTGTATTTCCTCAATTTATATATTAATAAATTCTGTTACCTTATTTAATAGACTCACATAGACTGGACCTTAATCATAATATTTTCAGTCTGGATGAAGAGAAAAACACAGTAATTCTTAGAGTCAATTCCCAAATTCAGTTCATGATACTTGGATCACAAAAGCCATGTTATTATCATTTATTGTATCTCAAAAAGGTATCATATCTTTCCAAGGAAATATGGACAAAGTGACACTTAATCTCTGTTAATCAAATGTAGCTTGTGGGTCTGAATTCTTATCTTACTCTGGTCAAGTAACAGTTCTAGCTGCCTATGTTTCAGAATTATGGAATAAAACTCTATCCTAATGCTAATTAAGCATTTACACTTAGCTTAACCAACCAAATGAAACGCAGAAATTGAGCAGTTCATGTTAATGATGATAATATGGATCTTAATCTTGTTGCCTAGAAAATTAGTCTCTACTAACTAATGTAACTTCTCAATAGATATTGACTCAGCTCTCAGATGTATTCTTTATAAGTAGTACAACTGTATCCTTAACACTAAGAAAATAAGAAGAGAAAAAATGTTCCACACTACTCTACCATTATTTATTTACATTTGTTTCTTGTGTCCTATATTCTTTAGAATATTATCATAAATCAAAACTGTATGCATAGGATACAGAATTATATGCCTTATCAAGGAAGGAAATGCATGCCTTACTATGATGAAGATGAAGGAAATCCAGCTACATAACCAGGCAGAAACAGCAAACAAAATGTCACTTGAATCTTGATTTTTAAGCTGCTGATATGCAAGAGGTCATTAAAATGAGGAGAGGAGTAGAGTATACCAGAATAAATGGGTAATGTTGATTTGGAAGTAAAGGGAAGACAAAGAATCTGAGAATGTCTTAAGATAATTCCAGAAAGATGTGATCCTGTATGGGTAGGACATTCAAAGTCTTAGAAACAAAGTTATTAAAAACAGTTTAACCTTGATGGCAAAGTCTTAGCCTTGTGTGACACTTTCACCTCCTTAGAAAATTTACTGCCTAAAGACCTCAAGTATACCAAGTCTTTAACTCTCTGGACCCTTTTCATTTTTCAAGTATTTAGAACTGATTAAAATGAAATGACTATCTTGCTTCTTTTCCATTTCTTTCTGAGAGGCGTACAGTGAAATATCAAGAAGATCATCAGCATATTCACAGAAAGAATTATAATTCTTTCAAAGCTACCTAGAGATTGCTAGAAACTCTACTTTTGTTGTTGATTAAGTGATTCAGTGAAAGTAAAATTTAAAATTAAAGCATAACATATTTGTACATGGATTTCTAAAATACAATGAATTCTGATACAATCGTCACATAATATTTGCTGTCATGTTGTATAAATGCTGCATAAGAAAATTTTATGGTGATGAAGGCCTTTAAAGTAGAGGGGTATTGACAATGCTCTGCATTGTAAATACTTCAAAAATACCTCAAAAATCCATGTGAAATATCTAACGAGAATGGAGAGAACAGATGAAAAATAAAGTATGGAGAAAGATAAAATGGAAAAAAAAATTGTTAATATTTATCAATACAGAAACAGGTTTGTATCATAATCTAAGCAAAATAGTATGCTATTATTCTATGTAAATACCTGTTGATGATTGGAGATTTAAGTTAAAGCTATTTAGTAAAGAATATTGTCTTTTCTATATACATGTACTTACTGAAACAGATAGTAAGATTATAAATAAATATTGTCATAAAGTGATGACATATCTGTAGTTGAAAATAACTCCAAATTAAATTATATAAAATATTTTTATATGTCTGAGTGTATGTTTGAATCTCTATCTGTGCATCCTGTGCATACCTGGTCTGCACAGAGGCCAGAAGAGGGCATTGGATCTCTTAGAACTGGAGTTACAGTGGTTGTAGTTCACTGTGTGAGTATTTAAGCCAAGTTCCCTGAAATGGATCCAATTCTCTTGACTACTGAGCAATCCTCTAATACCAATAATTGTGCATACATTTAATATGTTAAATGTATGCATAATATAAATGCATACATTTTAATATATCAAATGTATACATAACATAAAATAGTATACATTTTAATATATAAAAATCTTTACATAAAATAGCATTTTATGTAAAATAGAATTTTTGGTGTGTGTGGGTTATCATATTTCATGACACATCATAATTTTGCTCAATGTCCCTTTTTGTAAATATTTTATATGTTTTTCACATGTTTATCTCACCAAGTATATTCTCAAAGTATATTTTAAAATTTATTTGTATTCTTTATAAAATAAACTTTCTGTGTGAATTGATATGTGATTATGCCTTCAGGATAAACGCTTGGAAATGAAGTCATTAAATTAAAATGTATGAATGACATAAAAATTTCAGTACATGCTTTCTCTTGTACTACAAATTTTCACAATGAAGGAGACATAAAATTGATTAAGCAATAACTATGTACTTTACAGATTTTATTACAGCACACATATGCTTGGATTTAGTAATTCTCAGGAGTTAATACTGTCAAAAATGATTGCCTGAACAACATGTACTATATATTACAAACATGCAAGCTAATAGCCATTAAGATCATGAGAATGGCTTTGAACTTATCTGCCAATAACAATGTTAATAACAGGAAAAGACAAATCTGAATGGATTCTATGAAGCGATAGATTTTTTCTCTGTAGTGCCGAGATGGATGGCACTAAAAGCTACATGTATTATTTAGATAACTAGGGAAAATATTATATTGTTATTTGTGTTAAAAATACAATTGCATTTTGGGGAGACAAATGAATTAGAAACTAAATGTGCAAAGGTTTTTAATTCATCATCATGTTTCCCCCCTTGCCTTTTGCTTTTACTTTCCAAGTTTTGGGTCATGGGAATGTTCATAAACTTTTGCTATCTTAAAAAGAGCCCTCTGTCCATCTACCAGCTGCCTGTAGCTAGTAAAAACAAAGCACAGACTTACTAGTAATAGTGAAGCCAGCCACTTATCTCTTTTGTTTCTTTGAGCATTTTCATTTTTAAAGTATTAAATGTCTAAAATACATCAGTGATAGAAATTTTTCCAAAGTGGGTTTCACTTTTTTTATTTATATATATTGAATAGTGTCGCTCATACTTTTGAAAGTATATTATCTATTTTTAATATTAATAGATTTTTTTCTTTTCAGATGGTGCTTTTTAAATTGTAAATATTTTCAGTAATTACTTTTATGAATTTTAAAAATATGACTGAATGACACATGATAAGCTGGACATACAGCAATGTAATGATCCTCTCTCATTAGTCTTAGGCACAGGAAGGCAGAATGCTTTTATAAAGTGATTAGAGAATTTATTTGTCTTAGTCACTTTCTATGCTGAGAAAAGAAACCCATGACCAAGGCAATTGTTATAAAAAACGTATTGAATTGGTGGCTTGCTTACAGTTTCCTAGGTTTAGTATACTATCAACATGCACAGTGCTGGAACAGTAGCTAAAAGCTATATCCTGATACACAGGCAAGGAGAGAGAGAGAGAGGAAAAAGAAACACTGAGCCAGATGTGGTCTTTGGAAAACTTCTAATCTCAGTGATGTGACACATATCCCCCAATAAGGCCATGCATCCTAATTCTTTTAATCTGATCAAAGATTTCCACTCCCTAAGCATTCAAATATAGTTTCTTTACAAGAAGTGTTCTATGGCCACTCCAGCCATAGCTAAAGCTTATCCAAGTGGCTCCTGCTCCTGCTGTAGCCATGGAGAGAAAAATGGCAGAATGGGTGATTTCCATATAATGACTGTGGTAGTTTGAATGTCATTGCCCCTCATAATCTCATAGGGAGTGGCATTCTTAGGGGGTATGGCTTTGTTGAAGTTGGTATGGCCTTGTTGAAGGGATTGTGCAACTGTGGGGGCAAGTGTTGAGGTTTCCTATGTTCAGGATACTGCCCAGTGTCCCAGACCAGGTCCTGTTGCCTGCATGATGTAAGACTCTCAGTGACTTCTCCAGCACCTTGTCTGCCTGCATGCTACTGTGCTCACCACCATGATGATGATGGACTAAAACTCCAAAACTGTAAGCTGCCACCTCAATTAAATGTTTTCCTTATAAGAGTTGCCACAGTCAAGCTGTCTCTTTACAGACATAGAAACCTTAACTATGTTTGGAGTCATATGGCTTTTGGTAGTTTGGGTTAGGAATGCAGTAGAATGTTCAAAGTTCTGTTTAATGAGCCAAAATAACAGGGCATGGAAGACAGTGATGCTGAACGTGATTTGATAATTGTGGAGATCAAGATGTTTCAGAGGAGGTGCTTGTTAGTATGTGGCCTAGAAATGATATTTTGGGGAAGAAAGTGGCTGCTTTTTGCCCTTGTCTGAAATGTCTGCCTGAGGCTAATGTGAAGAGTTTTGGATTAATTCCACTGGCAGAGGAGATCTCAAAACAGCCTAAGATAGATGCTATTGTATGGATATTAGTGTTAACTCTGATGAAGATTTATAATGAAAAGGAGCAAGCTGAGCAAGGAAATCACCAGAAAATAGAATGCGGCTAAGTATTGTGTTCAATGAGATAAATAGATGAAGAAATGGAATAAAAGGAATGATGACCCAGGGAAAGATCACACACAACTAAATAACAACAACAAAAAACCCTTAGAGACAGGTGTGGTGGTACATGCCTTTAGTCCCAGCACTATGAAGGCAGAGGATTGCAGATCTCTGAGTTTGAGGCCTGTCTTATCTACAGAGCAAGTTCCAAGACAGCCAAGCTTAGGCAGTGAAAGACAGAAAGATGTGGTGAAGATTTCATTGACCAAGGGGGCCATGTTCTCACCCTAGCAAGCAGCACAAATTGGCAGCTTTGGTAAAGTTGTTCTTGCCTTAGAGTCAAAGATAGAAGGGTCTATGGAATTTGCCTCCATACCTAATGAAAGCTGCTAAGGCCAGGTATATGTCAAGAGTGTCCCTGAGAATGGAGGGGAGCGGAAGGGGGGAAAGTGGGGGGGGGGGGGAAGGATAGGGGAACCCATGGCTGATGTGTAAAATTAAAACACAAATATAATTTTAAAAAGTTTAAATAATAATAATAAAAAAGAGTGTCCCTGAATGGAGGGCCAAAGAGGCCATTTTGTGAAGCTGTGAAATTAAAGCCTGGATTGCCTTGCAGACCCCAAGCTGTTAGAAATGCCAGGGTCAGAGTTATAGGATACCTACCAGGAGGAGGCTAACAGAGAGTGAAATCAGCCCAATAGAATCAAGTATGTTGTAGTCAACAAAGCTGAAAGAAGTTGGAGTTCAGGAGACCATTTTGACATCAGACATAAAGATGCAGAATTTGGAGTTTGCCCAGCTGGTTTTTGGCTCTCCTTTGATACAGTATTTTCTCACTATGTTCCCTTCCATGTGTTTTTGAATGGTAATGTATATCCTGTGCTATAGTACGTTGATACTATGTGATTTTTTAATTATTATTATTTTGATTTTGTAGGTGATTATAGTTTAGAGACTGCATGAATCTCAGAAGAGACTTTGAACTTTGAACTTTAAAAAATTGTTGAGACTGTTATAGACTATGGGGACTTTTGAATTTGGACTAAATGCATTTTGTATTATGATACTGTTAAAAGCTTATGGGGGCCAAGGAGTGAAATGTAGTAGTTTTAATGTAATTGGCCCTCATAATCTTATATTGAGTAGCACCACTAGGAGGTTTGGCTTTGTTGGAGTGGATGGATATTGCCTGTTGGAAGAATTCATCATTGTAGGGGGCAGGCTTTAACATTTCTTATGCTCAGGATACAGCCTGGTGTCCCAGACCATCTCCTGTTACCTGCAAGATGTGGGACACTCAGCTAGTACTCCAGCACCATGTCTGCATGCTTGCTGCTGTGACATACCATGATGATAATAGACTGAACCTCTGAAGTCTAAGCTACCACCTCAATTAAATATTTTCCTTTATAAGAGTTGCCATGGTCATGGTGTCTCTTCACAGCAATAGAAACCCTAAGAGAGTGACAATTATGCATGTACACAAAATTCCAAGAGCTTAGCTTCAATGACATCCCTGGGAGTGTATTCAAAGGAAAACTCTAAATAAAACGAAAGAAGGGGGGCTATATGAAGATGGAGTTATGATTAGTGTGCAGTGCAATTTATGAAGCATTTAAGAATCCTATATTGCTGCAAGACAGGAAAGCAGCTGGGAAGGACACTGAAGACTGTGTGGCTAAGTCAACACCTATATCAGTGTGCCCAGGATGAAAAGCCTGGAGGATTACTATTTAATGTTTATAGCCTAGAGTTTTATTGTTCATGGAAAATTGTTACTGCTTCTGTCCTATTTCTCCTATTGGAGATAAAATGTTTGTTTTTGCACTGTCTTGTCATCATATAATGGAAACATATCATTAGACTTTGTTAGTATGCACTCAAAGCAGCAAAGAATATGTCTTCAATATCAAAAATGACTTTTCACTGATCTTTTGAGCTTATACTAGAACAAGTTAAGGGTTTAAGATTATTGACATTGATGAATGTATTTTGCATCATGAAATGCACCTCAACTATTAAGGAAAGGTGAGCAACTCTAAATTTTGAATTAATTGTTTCTAAAAGTTTCATTTGTTGGAATCTTCATCCCCAGTGTTCTGGTTCTGGATCTTTAAGCAACACTGGGTGTCCTTAAGGGGAAATTTTCATTAGAAGATGTTAAATCATGGATTTATCAAGCTTAGAAGATATTAACAGATCAAGATAGTTCTGTGAGCATAGATTAGGATAAAAGAGCTAGCCTGGCTAATCCACAGTCTTTTGTTTCCAGACTTGGACTCTTCTGCAATAAGTGCTACCAATCAAATGTCATCTCTTCAAATACCAGCCTTGTGATCAGAATGAAGCCCTGTTTCTCTATGAAGTATATTCATCTGTTATTTTGCTATTATTATAGCACAAAACAGAATGACTGCAAGTTTCACAAATTGATAGTCTATTTACGTGATCCTTACATGAATCACAAACAATAAAAGGGAGTGTGGATTTAATAGTCCCTTTCCTTGGAGAGTAGACCTAGAAATATAAAATTCTGAGAAGCTGTCCTAATTCCAAGTATGTACAATGTAGGGGTTATCACCTGTGTTAATGTATAAGCTATAACAAATGCTGATTTTTCAAGATACTTTGAAGTACTTCTTTAGATGACAGCATTTCTTTGAAATCCCATTGCTTACAGATAAATGTAAATAAAATATGCATCATCATGTTAGAATTGTTATTAAATTAAATCACTCTTCTCTTCAGTATTTGATAGGGATTAATATTCAATTAGGATAAAATCAATGCTTAATTACAAAAGATAAATAAGGAACTAGTGTTATTAGCAGGTTCTAAAGTAATTCAAGAGGCTTATAAAAGACAGTATCAAGATTCAGAGACATTGAAATAAAGTATTATCCATGAAAATGGAATTATTTGCTACTATAGCTTAGTACTTACCATCAACACTCTTTTAAATGTCCAAATTCATTTTTTCCAGTTGTATCAGTTCTGTGCTATAAGTTTCTAACCACTGGAACTCCACATTCATGTTCTTTATCTTTACTTTGAAAGTTCATCTAAAAGTTCTTTTTTTAATTTTTTTTTTGTTTTTTCAGATTATAATTGCATCAGTTCCTTTTTCTCTTTACTACCCCCAAACTCTCCCATGTAACCCTACCCATCGCCTGGCTCCTCAAATCCATAGGCTCTCCTTACTTTAATTATTGGTTCATATACATATGTGTGTGTACGTACATACAAACACACACACACACACACACACACACACACACACACACACACATATAATGTGTAAGTGCAATCAGTTTGTATAATGTTACTTGTATGTGCTTATGTTCAGTTCTGACCACTAGGTACTGCATAGACATCTGGTGCTTTCTTCCCTGAGGAATACTATTTCTACTCCTCTCAATATCCATGTTAGCATGTCTGCTGGGGTCCCCCTTAGTCAGGTTGTTTTGTGGCAGCCATACTAGAGACTTCCATTATTGCAGATTCTAATGCTTCTAGAAGAAACAATCTCAGTGCATACTTCCTTTTTCTCCTCCTCTTAAAAATTTTCTGCCCCTTATTCTGCAATGATCTCTGAGCTTTGATTGCAGGAGTTGTGTTTTAGACTTACCAGTTAGTAATACTTTTTTTTCCCCAAAGATTTATAAATGTGTGTGTATGCCACCCCCTCCACGTGTATGTGTGTGTGTGTGTGTGTGTGTGTGTGTGTCCAGCGCGTGAATGTCCATGAATAGAAGAACATAATGTTGGCTCTTTTGGAGGTAGAGATACAGGAAAGTGTGAGCCACCTGGCCTGATATTTTAGGTATTAGACAACAAATCTCAGGTGGTCCGGTAAAGCAGTTTATCCTCTATTCCACTGAGTCATCAATAGAAATTCCATTTGAAATTATGGAATTTGCTCTCAGAGTATTTTATTTTTGTCTAGTGTAATTTGAGTAAATGAATCGTGGTTAGAACACAACAGTTTTGGTTTTGTTTCCTTTGCAGGGTGTGTGTGGGGGGGGGGGGGCGGGGGTCCCTGAAGCACTGTGGCAACCAGGAAGTGAACCATGAAGAAGCAAGAATGAAAATTCTGGTTGAGCTCCACTTATCCAAGCTGGATCAAATTTCAGAAGTCTAATGCCAGGCATCTTATTGACAACAGATTCAAACATAGTACAAAATGGATAAAAAGTTTCCTAGTGTAATACAATCACTGGTGCACACAGAGACATAATTATATTGAAATTCAACTCAATGTATTTGTCATTTCTTTCAAGAAGATGGGTTCTAGAGATAGGCTACCTGTATTAACTTAAGGCCCTAGGAAATGATCCAGCATGGTCTTGGTTATACAGATAGCATGGAGGTCATTTGGGCCATAGACATTTCCAGTCCTGGTTGCCAGAGCTGGAGGATTAGGCGCTGCCTGACAATACAGGTAATATTTGGTAAGTTAGACTGTTAGCCACTTCCCCATTATGTTTGTGGGACCATGATATTACCTGGCCCAACAGATAAGGTAGATCACCAGGCTATAAATCACATCCATTCCCAACTTTCTGTGTGGAAATATAGGTTTAATGTCCTTTGTTTTGAAAGGACAAGCCCTTGTGTTTAACATTCCTTGTAGCCTTTGGGATCTGTAAGTGCAAGGACTTTCATGATACAATAGTCCTGTCTATTTTTTTCATAAGAATTTTGAAATTCCAGTTGTCTTTCTAGACTTTGTTTCAATTAAGAATTGATTAGAAACACAGCTCTGGTCAATAAGCCTCCAAACAATATGCAAAGTTGGGAAATTGTATATTGGGAAATATTGACTTTCTTATAGATCAGTACATAATTTTTGATCTTCATCTATCTCCAAAATTATATGTAGGTCATGGACTTCTTGAACCCCATGTGTTGTCCAGTCAGACAACATATATGGACACTAGCACAATATACAGAGAATAGAGAAAAATCAAAGAGAAACAAGGTTAGTTTTTGAATATTGAGCTGTGGAACATGCATCAGGCTTTCTTTGTTGCTTAAGAAACTTCAAAAACTAGGTATGGTTGCATACGCCTGCAATGTTAAAACTTAGGAGCGGAAGACTCTACGGTTTGCATGCCAACCTGAGCTACATGTCACCATGACATAAACAAATATACTAAGAAAAAAGAAGGAGAAGTAAGAAACAAAAGTCAATGAGGAGGAGGGCTAAACAAGAAGAAAATTTAAGTGACCTCTCTCTGTGGTGTGATTCCTAATTCTCCTTTAGGGTTTGAGTCACTATAATCTGGGTTTTCTATTTTTCCATTCCTAGTCTTCTTGATAGTAAAACAGTCACAAGTGCTGTAGCTTGAATACATAGTGAAAGGAAGAAAACATGTAGAGAAGGAGAAACCAAGCAAGATAGGGAAGTTCCTACTTGGTGGCTTAAAATTATCTGCTGATTGGACATATACTAACCTTAGCAAAGGGCTTCCTGATGCTGCTTCACACACACCCTGGTTTCACGGTACTCTAAGTTCACAGTACCTGCTTCCTCCTCATAGTTGATATCTGACCAGCTGGAAATGTCTACAGTCTGGCAGCAAGATATCGTACCCTCATTATCCTGGAGCTTTGTTTTAGTGACTTAATACTGCAGCAAACAATATTCTTTGCCATTCTAAGTACTGTCTAATCTTTTTCAGGGGAGGTTGAGGTCTCACAGGTAAGAAAGAATGTTGAGGCTGGGCTGAGAGGCACAGTGGGAGAAATCACCATCATCCATGAACAAAGTCCTGCAGGGATGTCTGAGTGCTTATGGGCACTGAAGATAGGCAAATGTAGACATTTTACCTCATTGTCAGAAATCACACATCTGCTCTTTATTCTGGGATTTCAGCCTAAATGAAGAAGCAGCATCCTTTATTTGAGAATTTTATTAACTGTGATCTCCTACTTCTAAACACAGGAGTTGCCATTATTGTCATGGTAAAGTTGTTATGTCATTAAAGGCTAGTAATTTGGGGAACCAAGTTTTAAGGTCAGTAATAAAACACTGATTTGCAAATAGCCTATTTGTTTCCTAAATCTACAAAGTACTCTATGTCTCTCCTTCTCTTTTCTCTTCTCTTCTCTTCTCTTCTCTTCTCTTCTCTTCTCTTCTCTTCTCTTCTCTTCTCTTCTTCTTCTTCTTCTTCTTCTTCTTCTTCTTCTTCTTCTTCTTCTTCTTCTTCTTCTTCTTCTTCTCTCTCTCTCTCTCTCTCCTTTTCTCTTTCTATAAACTGGACTATACAAATTTTATTTTAAATTCATTGCTAGTAACTAAAGAATATTTTTACCAGGCTTAATTAAATTTTACATTTTTGAAATTGTATAAGAATTTGAGTGATGTGAAATGATTCTTCTGATCTATCATTTACTATTGGTCATATCTAGCTTGTCTTTACTTCATGTATCTTATTTCATTTGAGGTACATGCACAAGCACATAGAAGCTACTAAGTACATGCTGATGATATAACTGCCTCATTATAGTAGCAGCTAGCAAGTGTTTGGTATTTACAGTGTCACAGGTATCATTTTAATATAAATTAATAAGTTCACTCCAGTTCCATGAGTTTGTTATTAAGAATTAAACCATTAAATATACAAAAAATATGAGTCATAAGAATAGTGAGTAAGATTCTTATAGGTAATACTTAACCCCAGCTTAGTGAACTTCAGGCTTAGTCATACAAAATGATCTAGAAGTACAGAATAGTATACTATATCATAGGTAAAATTGGCCTTAAAAACCTCAATGAACATTGACATTATTTGTTTATGTTTTAATTATTTCACCCTTTTGCCTCCATTGAAAAAAATCCATTGATTGAATCACTAACAAATACAATATTCATTGTCTCAATTGGGCTTGACTAGATAGCTAAGCAGCATCTTTAAATGTCAAAGGGGAGCCTATGGAAATAGATTGGAATTCTAATCTCTGTACTAAAGGTCTTCTATGGAGCAGTAAATGAAAAAAATGTGCAGGAACATTGTTTTAGCACCTGTTTTACTGCCTGCACTTGATGTAATTAGTGTACTTAAAGACAGCCCCATTGGTTACACCATATGGTTTTGTAATCATTAGTGTAATAATAGATGCACCATTTAAAATGGAGCTCAACAACAGAGTGCTATTGTTCCATGATGTTAGCATAATAAGGGACTTTCATTGAGCTAACTGAGTCTCTAACACACTTAGGTTCCTAGCACAAGAAATGTTGGATGATGTAAAAGCAAATAAACAGCCATATTCTTTAGATACTAGTAAATATTTCAATGTTTGGTTTTGCACACTTGAGGCTAAATTCATGATGTTTTAAATAATCTACTCATCACACTGAATAAATTTTATTAACATTTAAAATAGAGAAGCTGTGTTATTTTTTGGTTTACTAACACTTAATTTCTATTGTGAAAGTTCAAATAGCTTGATACTCATACTGTATTAGGTAGCTATTAAAAAAGAAAAGTCTACAAATCCAGCAGGAAATAAAGTTGAAAGGAAGAGAATATTAATTTTCACAGTTGTTATCCAACTCTTACATGTGCTTACATTTTTATACACACACTTATGTAAAATACCCACGTGTGAGACTATGTACTTTATAATTATGAATATAAATTTGAAATTGAATGTTTATCAATTGTGTGCAAAATTAAAGTGAACATTATGCTAAAATTGCAAATCCGAAGAGGGAAACAAACACATATGTGTGGGAAAACTGAGCCACATATTAATTTCTCTAACACAGAAAATGTGTTTATGTAAATCAGAATTTAGAAATCAAATATTTCAATAAAATTATTATTATTATTTTACTTTCTTTCTAACTTGTGGATGTTTTTGCATTGAAATACAGTAACAAACCGCCTAATATCAGTGCTCGGGGAACAAGAGGCATATTCAACTTCTAATGCAGGCGAAGCACATCACAAGTCCTCGAAGATCTCTCTCCTTTGCTCTCTCTTATCTACCACCTTTCCAGTACCTACATATGCCTGACCTGTGTGCCTCTGTGGTTCCTTCCATCTCACTTGAGTGGACTTCAAGCTGTGACAAATTCCTTGGCAACTGATACTTCAGTGCTGTCTAGGACACAACATTTTCACAAGTGTCTGCCCCTTAATCACACTAACTATTGTGGTTTTGACTGTGCCTTTGACTTTTGTGCTTATTCAGCACTTCAACCACCAATAGAATAGTACTTATGCAACTAAGAGCCAGTCCTTCCTCTCTGTTCAGACTAGAAAGTTTGCTCCAATTGCTTCCTGATTTCAACTATCTTCATATCTTGCACTTTGTAGTAGATACAATGATGCCAGATCTTTCCACATTTATCTTATTCATGAAAGCAAAACTAGATGCCAATGTTATAGCTTCTATTTGTTCTTGGAATAGGGAGCTAAAATGAAAATAACCTATTACAAAGCACACTTCTAATTTCCTTATGCTTTATACTTCCCAATTTACTGTCCTGGCCATGGATTCTTATTCTAACTTTGCTTCCAGTTTACCATAAAATTTCACCTTTTCACAACAATATCTATGCCAATCTATAGAAGTGCTGTGAACTAATTTGTCTGGAGCGAGATTCACCAGGAATTGACTGAATCTCTTGGGTGATATATTCACACACAGTGTAAAATCCATGCAGAAACTTTGTTAGCTTGATAAGATAAAGTTATCTTATACTATGTAATTGCTTTTACATTCTATCCAAGGAGTAACACAAAAACCCTACTAATAGAAACAGCTAAGTACATGTGGACATTTCAAATAAAAGAGTACTATATGAAAATCACACTATTAAAACTATAATTTTATTATAAAACTTAAGTTATAAATTAATACACATAAAACATGCATTTAAATTTTAAAATAATTTAAATAATCAAAACAAAATCAGTTGTGGAAAAAGCAGATGAATGTGTACAAACCTTGAAGTCTTATAACCTGGCTGTACTTTATTTTTGGTCTTTGCTTCCTGAATACAGAGCACTATGGCCATGTATTCCTTAGAGTTGTGCTCCCATGCATTCCCCATCATCATGTGCTGTGACCCTTTAACTTAGAAACTAAAATGATCTTTCCATTCCTTTGGTTGCTATTAGTGAGGCATTTAATCATAGCAACAAGGACAATTACTAATACACAATGTTTGTATAATTGCAATTTGTACATTTATATATGGTATAAAATATCATATAAATAGGTTTTTATAAGCTGGATAATTAGATGACATATAACAAATATATTAATTTATAGAAGTCCATCACAATTAATACGTAGATATTTCTGTGTGGTAGTAAGTTATTTTATATTAATTGTTATCACCTCCAGATCAAACCACTCTAAAGTAGATACATTCCTTGAAATTTTTAGTAAGTACTAACACAGTGACTATTCTTCTTTGTGTCTGTTTATCTTTATTCAGCATGGTTTTAAGCATCATTAGTGTTGCTTTTTGAATCTCCTAGAATAATACTCCCCAAGAGATTCAGTCAATTCCTGGTGAATCTTGCTCCAGACAAGTTACTTCACAGCGCTTCTATAGATTGGCATAGATATTGTTGTGAAAAGGTGAAGTTTTATGGTAAACTGGAAGCAAAGTTAAAATAAGAATGGTGAATGAGTTTGACACCATTTACCTATTTGGCTATGAAGCCATGAGGGTTGTTTAGCTTTGGGTTATCAAAGATTGGCTCCTGTGGTTTTGGTTTACAAGACATTTTCAGAAAGCAGTTATTGTTTCTCTTTGACAAATATCTAGAAGTAGAATTGTTCTGCCACATAGCCATGGTAGGATAAACTTTTTGAGAATATCTTGTGTTCACTAGTTGCTTTGCGGGTTTTTGATTATTCATTGTATTTATGTTTTGTTTTGTTTTTATTATGTGTTTGTTTTGTTTTTCCTTGCTGGTTGACTTGCTTTGTTTTACTTTTTTGAGCTCAAGATACATCACCCCTAAAGATAACTGCAAAAGAGTGCATCTTGTGCTATCCTAAAATATAAGATCTTGAACATTGGTCATCACAGGTTATCACTTTGTGACTTTGTAAACTTAGATGATGTCTGAAGAACTATTCTTTTGCAAGGGGAATTTGTATTGGAAAGGAAATCTTTCTTAGTGATTTGCAGCACAAAGTGAGCTATTCTAAAACAACATTTATGATCTGTGTGACTTTCTTGTACAAAGAAGGAAATCTAATTTGCCAAACATTTCTTAAATATTTACTTCTGTTTATTTATCTCCTCCCATGTTCATAACACCTGAGTTTCCAACTTTTTTGTTTAAGATGACATTTGCTTTATTTTCTCTATATGTGTCTGTTTTGCTTGTATGGCTCTTTGTGCATCAGAAGCTGTCATATTACCTGGAAGAGATGGTTGTGAACCAATATGTTTGTACTGGGGACTAAATTTAGTTTCTCTGTAAAAGCTATAAAAAGCTCTTAAACAATGATCCATATCTCTAGCCACCTTTTTTTTTCTTTTAAAAAAGATTTATTTTATGTGTGTGTGTGTGTGTGTGTGTGTGTGTGTGTGTGTGTGTCTGTGTTTGATGCAGTTGCCTGTAGAGTTGGAAGCAAGTGCAAGATTGTCTGGAGGTGGAATGATAGGAATTTGTGAGCCACCTGAAGTGGGTGCTGGGAATTGACTATCAGATCCTCTGCAAGAAAATTGTATTCATATCCATCCAGTCTTTTTAGTAGCTAATAATAGCACATAAAATTTAATTAACTATCTACTTCCTTGAATTTCATGCTTTTTGATTGTGGCCCATGAAGACATTAGGATATTCTAATTAAAATTTTGTCACTATAATTTCTCTATCAAATAGATTTTTACAATGACAATGAAAAAAGGTATCTACTTTTAGTACAAGATATATAAACAATTATACACTGGGAGATAATAGGTGATTGAATTTTCTTAAGGGTCAGAAAAGTACACCAAGAAATAAATACCATAAAAATACATGCATAGCAATTTGGAAAATGGGAATGGTAAATGAGAGTGGAATGCAATATTGGATTTGATCTGTGTCAGTTGTATGCACATGTGTTTATACCACAGAAGATATCATGAATATATGAAATTAGAATAATATCTTAAGATATAGATTAATAACATTAATATTAATGTTAATGAATAATAATTCATGCAAACGTACATATACACTTGAACACACACAGGCTCACATACACACAGAGTGGCACACATATGTACACATATGCACATACACTCACACACCATAAACAAACAGAATTACATACATGCCACACAGACACAACACAAACACATGTGCACAGACATGACACAGATTCACAGATATACACAGAGGCACTTAAACATGGTTGCTCCTTTCAGTGAATATTTCAGAACCACTTAAAATTTTCTACTTGTTCGACTTAGTTATTCTAAATCTATTTTTCAGAATTTAACAGGATACAACTTCTGTTGAAATCAATAAAATTACTTATGTGTACTGAGAAACTCAATACTATTGCTGTTCAATTGAACATTTTGTTTAGAACTGTTTGGTCTCGTTATTTGTATTATCTCAGGCAATGCCATGTCTTCCATTATTCCTTCTCTAGCTGCTGCTGCTCATATACTGGCTGAGAAGTTGGCAAGGTGAGGTTAATTGTGGCTTGTTTCTGCTTCTCTGATCTTCACCACCTACCCCAATATCTGGCTCTTGAGTGTTTTTATTAATAAGACCTTTTAAGATTCGAGATACACATACCTATGGGAAATAACTATGTCCAGATATCTAATAAAATGTTCAGAGTCACAATTCTCTTACCCCAAGTTACAGCCTCATCCTTATAGATAACTGCCCTCTTCTGGAAAATGTACCCTGAAAGGATGTGCGAATCTGGTTAGTGGGGTGCAAAGCAGCAATGTTTTAGGTCAGTGACTGAACTCTGTATGCTTAGACTTCACAAATATGACAGGTTAGATGTATTGTTATACCTCTGAAGTGTCAAGCAGGAGTCTGTCCCATAATGAAGGAGATGGATATTGTGGCTCAAATGAATAGAAAATGCTTTGGCACTGAAGCTTTTCTAGTGCCTCTTAAACCTCCTTGAAAAAACTCCTGATCTATGATTTATGTGGGGCAGGACTGGCACAGGTATATATATATATATATATATATATATATATATATATATATATATATATATATATATATATATATATGTAAACTAAAAGTAATATATATATATGTGTGTGTGTGTGTGTGTGTGTGTGTGTGTGTGCAAAATATAAATAATGATGTTCTCTTTGATGATTTTTGTGTTCTATTCTTGTGGTTTTATTCATCATAATAACTTTGAATTATCTTTTTTACTTTATTTTTTTCATTTTTATTTATTCTTCTCTCACACAATACATCATGACAACAATCTCGCCTTCTTCCTCTCATTCCAGGTGGCCCCCAACTCCCCTCCTCCCCAGATCCACGCTTCCTCCATTTCTTTTTATAAAAGAGCAGTCCTCCTAGGGATATCAACTGATTATGGCATGACAAGATGCCATAGAGTTAGCCACAACACTCATATCAAGGCTGGACAAGGCAATCCAGTAGGGGAAAAGGGTCCACGAGCAAGCAAAGGAGTCAGAGACACTCCCACTCCCACAAAACCTCAAGACAAAAACAACAACTCCATTATGTATGCAGAGGGCCTGGTACAGACCTATTCAGGCTCTGTGACTGACACTTCAAATTGTGTGATCCCTTATAATCCCTGCTTAGCTGATTATGTGGGCTGTGTTCTTATGGTGTGGTCAACTCCTCTGGGAAGGTTTACCTTCAAATAAGACCTTGAAGTATTATTTTTGTCTTGAAATATTATCTAACACATTGATCCTTTTCTAAGAGCAGGATATAAACTGCAAATGTGATGTTATTCTTGTTTCCTCAAGCTGCCTACACAAACATCAAATTGGTCAACAAAATCTGTTGATTTTTTTCTCTGTAATATCCCATATATTCAAACTTTTACTTTCATTTTCCTCTACTATGGACTAATTTACTATATTAAATGTTCTTCCTCATTCCAAAAACCACATTTTCCTCTCAGTTAATTTTAAGTTTGTACATGACCTTTCAGATACATTACTGCAACATATATGTTAACACCTACATTGTCTTTTAAAAATATGATTTGTTCATGAATAGTAGTGCACTGTGAATTTAAAATTGGTGTTTCTTTAACTTTAGAGTGTGTGTGTCTGTGTCTGTGTGTGGTGTGTGTGTGTGTGTGTGTGTGTGTGTGTGTGTGTGTTCAAGTTCTGGGATCAAACTATAGACCAGAGATTTATATATTATGGCTTTGTATGACTCTTTATGTTTTTCCACCCAGTGGACTAGATACTAATGAATGGCTGCCTCACAGGAGTAGTAGGAGACACAGAGACAAGCCACAGTAATAATGTCCATGTCTTACATGGACAGAAATACCTGTAAACATAGAAGCCATTTAAAAGTTAGCTTTCTGAGGATGAGTAGTAGAGAGAATCATCAAAGATAGAAAGAATAAGACAGTTTGGGCCTTTTTCTTTAAAAAACATCCTCTCTCATACAGTACATCCCAATCACAGTTTCCCCTACTTCAACTCCTCCCTATCTTTCCCCACCTCTCCTTCTGCCTGATCCACTCATCCTCCATTTACCTTCAGAAAAGAGCAGATATCCTGGGAATATCAACCAAAAATAGCATTACAAGTTACAGTAACCTAGGCACAAACCTTCATATCGAGGCTGGATGAGGGAACCCAGTAAGAGGAAAAGGGTCCCATGGGCCGTCAAAAGAGTTAGAAACTCCCGACTCCCACTGTCAGGAGTCCACAAGAACATCAAGCTACACAACCCATAATATTACATGTGGAAGACAGCACAGACCCATGCGGTTCTGTGATTGCTGCTTCAGTCTGTGTAATCCCCTATGAGCCCTGCTTTGTTGCTTCTGTGGGCTGTATTATCTGTTTTTGCTCAACTCCTCTGGCTTCTACAATTCTTCTCCCCCCTCTTCCACAGGGTTTCCTGAGCTCTGCCTAATGTTTGATGTGTATGTCTGCATCTGCTCCCATAAATGCTTGATGAAGTCTCTGATGACATTTGGGCTAGGCAGTGATCTATGAGTACAGCAGAATGCCATTATGAATTGACTGATGTCTTTTTCTTTTCTTTTCTTTTTTTTTTTTTTTTTGTCAGTTATTTTTGGTTCTAGTCTAGGTCTCTGGGCTATCGAGTCACTGGATCCTGGCCATCTTGGCAGTGTCAGGAGAGTTATAAAGTCCTGCTTTCTCTTCACAGGAAAGGGTTTGCTTGTCTCGTTTATCATTGGTAGCTTACCTGTGGCAGGGCCCAAGAGCACACACTCCACAGCTTCAGCACCACATGTCACATTACTCAGTTCAGGAACTCAGCTGTTCTTTCAAACATGTCCCGGTCTTCTTCTCCTCAGGCACAGCTAGTATTCTTCTGACATCAAAATGTCATCAAAATCAGTTTCAAATATGTTTTCTTTTCTTGACTAGTTCAGACATGTATGCTAACTAAGCCTTTTTTATGATATTGATTCTAAGTTTTATTATTTTTGCTTATTGGTATTATCCTGAATGAGCACACAGATTAAGGTAGCAAAGCATTCTTATTTACTAGCTACCAAAAATATAGATCTGTTATTTTTCTTTTGACTCAGATCTTACACAGCAAGTTATGTCATGATTCTCCATGTAAAGAACCTTGATGATACACATATTTATATGTAATAAAATATATTTTGGTGTTTATATGAGAAAAATACTCAATTCTCTTTCTTAAGTCATTGGAGATCAGAGTGGGGTGGCATTTGACTTAAATGCATAATCAATTGCTTTTTGAACCAAAATAAGACTAGGGTCTATAGCCTTCCAAGCAAGAGTATATGGTATTTCCAAGTTTTACACCACTGTTGAAATATTTTTTCCTAGTATCTAAAACTCTGACATTCTGATTAGGTCTTCATTGGCCAATTACCTTCCTGGTTGTCCAGATCTTAGTAAGCAATTAAAAAATAATTCCCCACACCTAACTGAAAAACCTGACATATTTTTTTCATAGCCCCATAGAGTTTACTTAAAAATTCCTGTTTAATGGTAAAGGCCTGTGTATTCTGACTGCCATTTTTAGTTTGTTTGTGTATTTGTTTGTTTGTTTATTCTAGACAGGGTTTCTCCTTTCTGTGGTGCCTTGGCTATCCTGGATCTTGCTCTTCTATAGACTAGGCTGGACTCAAACTCACAGAGATCTGCCTGCTTTTACTTCTTCCTCCTGAATGCTGGATTAAAGGCCTGTACCATCACCACCTGCCATGCTCTGCTTGTCAATATGAGTTTTGAATTAAATTTTGCTTCCTTAAGATATTTTAATACCCTGGATATTAATGAAGAGGCAACATATACATCAATATATTCTCTAGAGACCAGTGGCCTGTTAATGAATGTCATTCTCTAAAGATGAATGGCCTGTTTGTGATGACATGTCATTATATTTTTTTCTAAGATAGTGACTACACTTCTTCTGCAAATAGCATGTTTGATTAAAGGAATAGAACAAACACATGGGTTTCAACCTCAGAGTTTCCATGCTTTGGGTAGAATTATTTTACATATCCATCTCAAAAACTCTCTGATTTTAACTTGCACTTGCCTGTCTATTGTGTCTTTATTGATACAATTCCAAATTTGTCACATTTTCTTTAATCTTTGTCCCAAGCAATAGATTTGGAGAAATTTTTGGATGTGTAATGTACATCAAGGTAATAAAGTTGTCCAGCCTATAACTCTGTTGTCAATTCCTCTTTAAGCTCAAATAATTAATTTTCCAAATTAAATATCCAATTATGTTATTTTAAATACTTTATTTTCTGATACGTATGGGAACCAATTGAGGTTAGATATGAAGCAGGATAAGGAAACTTAGAGGCAATAGAAAAAATTATTAGGAAGTAAAGCATATCAAAACTAGTATTTTGGCCACTCCAGGTTCAGTCACCCTACTTAAGCTGATCATCATGACTATCATCCCCAAGGCCACAAAGATGGTTTCTGAGCTTGAGGAATTATTATATTTGTATTCAACACAGGAGAAATGATGAAGACACTGAAATTATTTTTCTTTCCTTGTAATATTAGTTAAATGCCACATATACTTGCTAGAATGCTTGGAAGTATATTCCTATGTTTTGCAATTTTAACCTGAACAAAATTGATTTTGCTGATTGAACAGATAACAACATTTATTTTTCACTAGGCAAAACAGCCTGGAATGTAAGCAGCCTGTGAAACAATAGCTTTTGAGTAATTTCCTGACTTGTATTATAAACAACAGTCTTGTAAGCCAGTGTTCATGTACATGAGGCATCTCATTGCCTTTTAATCTACTCCAGATACATTTAATGTTTTCAGAAAATCTGTCACATCTTCCAACCCACTGATGCGTGTTTTTTTTTTCCTTCTTCATACTTGTCAACAAACATGGTGTCCTCTGAAACACATCTTTCACACTATTAGTAGAACCCACTCTGTGTTTTCTATTTGTTGTATTACCTTTCCCTCTGTGTCCTCAAGTTTGATTTTACTGTCTTCTAAGTAGAAAGGCATTCCATCATTCAGTTCAATACTTATCCTGATCTCTAATGCAATTCTCTTTAATGTAGCAGTTTTGAAAACAACCCTATGTGTCCAGACTCTGAAGATCAAACACCTAGTGTTAACTATAAATTACCATAAATGTTTCTCACAGTGACCCTAAAGGATGCAGACCATAAATTTGAGTAGAGAAGAATGAGTTTCTGACTTGTCTTTACAAATGTCAAACTGCTACAATTATAGTGTGGTGTTTACTGGGATAGATAGAGACACATCAGCCAACTGAGTTTCCTGGATATAGAAGTCAGAGAAGCAACTTCAGGGAACTGCAAGTGAATTGTGTGTTTCACAGAGAGTATGACTAACATGTTTATGAAACTCTTTATACAATCCCCTATCTGTGTTTGTAGTAGGAATGGGTACTCATGGTCAGAATAGTGTAAGATCCAAGGCTGAGACACTATAAGATGTTGAGAGCATAGAAAGGTGAATAAGATCCTAAGCCACGGGACAATGGGTATCTCCTCAGCCCCACTTACTTTTGAAAACAGTCTTCACAGAAACTGCAAAAGCCAGAAAATAAAATTCTCCCAGATTCTTATGTGAAGGAGATAAATTTTACATACTCCTTCAAAGATGCCTTGTCTCCTTGTTTCTCCAAAGTCATTCATAGTATATGTTGAGAAGAGGATGTGATCCCTTACTACTGACTCAGCTTAAACACTGATGCTTTTTTTTTTTACTCTTCAATTTTATTTTCATTTTTGTCCAAAATAATATTTTTATTACTTGAATGTTTCAAATAATTCATCCTGATCATACTTCCCAGTCCTCCTAGATCCTCCCGCACCCCTGTGACCTTCCCCAAAGAGAAAATATATCCCAGTCTAATTTATGTTGCAAAACACTGGAGCATGGTCAAACTCTCAGGAAAGAAAATTCAGTTCTTCCCCTCCCCACCCCAGCCAAATGGCAGCAACAGTGAAGATCTGTACTTCAGTGTCCTTATCGTAACTCTCTTCAATGGCTTCCTATCTAGACATTTTGTTTCTGTGGGGAGGCAGCAGGGAGGCAGGTATCACAGAAGCTTTCTATGTCTTCCATCCTTAGCTGTGAGCCTGCAGTTGTCAATACTGTCCTTTGCCTTTATAGTCAGCCAGTCGGTGGCAGTGTAGATCACGGACTTCAGCATGCCTTCTGGTGGCAGCATAGAGGACTGGATTTTGCCATGAGTCTCTGGTGACATTATAAACCATAGACATCAACATGGTCTGGGCAGGCTCAGTGTGGACTATAAATACCAACATGGCCTCAGGTGGCAGCCCAAGCCATGGGTATTCATTTGTCCTTGGAGGTAAATGGGACCCTGATATCAACATGGTCTCAGGCAACAGCACAGAAAACCAGTGTGGCTTCTAGTGGCAAAAAAGACCACAGAAATCAACATGGTCTTCTGGTCCACAGACACCAACATAGACCACAGACATCACCAAGACCTCAGGTGGCAGCACAGACCACAGACAACCATATGGACCACTGGAACCAACACAGCCTGGGGTATCAGCATGGACCAGGGACACCACCAATTTGGCTTCTGCGGCGGTTCACAGAGAGGAGGAGGCAAAATCTGTGCTAGCTCCAGGGTACTGCATATCACCCAGTCAGTCTACTTGACATCTACATGCTCCCTTGTCCATCACCTTTGTGTCTCTACTTTTGCCTCTCCCCATTGTCCATGCAACTTTCCATTCCTCCATCTTTCCCACCTCTCCATCCATAATTGTTTGTCAGGGTTACATCGCAAACAGCAGTGTTGTTTACATGAATAAAGAAAAGTTGATATAATAATCTGTTAATTTAAAAGTACCCTGTCTTTAGCTGTTAGATCCATGTGCTGAATGTGATACTAAAGCAGTTCAAGATAGTAGAAAAATAAAAAGAAGAAATAGGAAGAAGCAAAGTGTAGGCAATGAATACAATGAATAGAACACACACACACACACACACACACACACACACACACACACACAGAAAGGGAGGGAGAGTAATACACTGTCAAGAGTTGCAATCAAAGTTTGATCTCCCTTGTTAATATATGTTAGTTATTAAAGTACAGTGAGAGCTAAAGTAATTGTATGTTAAAAAGTCAGTGAATGGAAAGAATGGCTGCTGGGAATATTTTCTTCTAAACACGTGAACATGAGGCACAAGACACTGTGGAGGTCTAGGTCGAGAGATGTTGTCCATCCACAATGTTTTTATTCAAGTGCCAGGCATTCAAACCTATCCAATGCCAAATATTCATAGA
>NW_023411180.1:0-7192 GCF_903995425.1 Onychomys torridus
TGTTAAAACACATTGTAGCCCTTACAACTATAGGGCAGAAAGCATGATGCATTCTGGTTCCTTGACCACTGACCTGATCATGGAAAAAGTGTAAGCATTAAAGAAGTGAGTCCCTGCACAGGTAGGATTGGTTGCTAGATATGACTAACCTCAGGGACAGAGTCATCCCTAAGTGGCATGCCTGGTTCTTCTAATGGTGCCTCAGTTCACTCATCACAAGTCACAGCATTTGTGCTGACAGTTATATCACTACTGGGGACTGCCACAGGGTAAACAGATACTGTTCCACTGGCCCAGCCCGCCCCAAACATCTGTATGAATTTTGATGATGTGAGATGCCCTCTTCCCCACGAACGAGTTGTAATACAATGGACAATCATCCCACCCAACTTTACAATACCTCGAGTCAGAAATCATGTCCAGTAGCTTAGACTTTATCACCATTAGACATAATAGATGGAACTGTAAGGAACAATACATAAGCGGTTCACAAGGAGATTTTGCACTTAAGCCACGGCATTGCTATGCACTTCTCTGACAGAATTACAAGTGCTTTGCACAAGGTCTGAAGGGCACACACAGGAGCATTGAAGGAAGAAGGCTTCTCCCTTGGAATACAAAGAGTGCAGTTACTAGACACAGGCTTCACATTTACAACTAACTGCATGGGCTGACATTGGCACCATTATAAGTAGAGACTGATTTTGTAGAACATCTCCCTTCTGAGGCGTGGCCCTGTCCTTCATTTCAGAATGACAACAAGTCACATTCTCCCTCCTACCCAATGCTCATTACCGGTTGGGGTTGGCTTGTTTCTTGTTACTGTTTCTTCTTCCAAGTTTTAATAAAAACCACACATTCTTTTCTGGGCCACTTAGCTTTTCAGAAGGAGTCACATTTTAAAACAACATTTAACACAGAGACCCTAGATGAGTGACTTGGAACCCAACCCGAATTGGACATATAAGTCATTCAGTATCAGGAGAAGTCCTCATGTTGCTATTTTAACATGAACTGGACACCAGACTTGACAGAAAACATATCAAACTGTCATGAAGGACCATTTGAAATCGCCATAGTGGAGCAAACAGCAAAAGATTACAAATGCCCATTGAACTCTTACTGAAAATACAGACAAAAGCCAAGACTGCTTTATGTGAATGCCATTGCTTTTTATAAACAAGGGAGGAGGACGCCTAGGTGATCATGTCGAAGATTGTCCTCTCTGCTGTAGGCTGTAAAGTGAGCCTCCTTCAAGATCTGGTTAATGTGGGAGTAAGGACCATGACCTTGGAACAATGCATAGTCCTCGTGGGAGAACTCGGGGACATTGGAGTTAAGTTCGGCAATGTTCTGGTTTAAGCTGCTCTCTGGTACACTTTCTCTGTTGGGGTTATTGATGCTGCTGTGGATCCTTTCATTATCACAGCTTGACGACTGGAAGGAGAAAGACAGAAGGAGGATGGCTATTATGATACTGTTCATCATTTCCTGTTCAGCTTGAAGAATACTGGCATCACACTCTACAACAGGCTTCACAGTCTATAAAGTCCAATCACTTGGGTAGCTCATTCCTTTCTCACAGCAGCACTATTGCTCAAGCTGGTGTTAATCATTCCCATTTGACAGACCAGGAAAGAGAAGTCCCACAGGCCCAAAGGCCAGTCTCTGAGAATGTCAGGGAGAGGGTTCAAACACAGGCTTTCTCACTGCAAATCCCTCCACATATCCTCTGGCCCTGTTTGTACTGTGCATTCCAATTACCTGCACCAGGGAAGTATGCTGCCAACCTCCAGAGAAAGCAGCCATCAATGCTGCAGACTGTGATAGGGATTTGGATGAAACAACTAAGATGCAATGCAGATCCGCATTCCAATGTGGCAAAGATCTGATGAGGAGAGCTCCATTAACATATATATGCACAGGTACACACACATGACAGGATCTTTCCAGGCCTGATCCCAGAGTGGACATAATTGTTCTCCCTAAAGCAATTCAAGGCTCCACTCATACCTCGAAATGCCTTTGGTAGTTTGAAATGACAGCTGTATGGCAACACTCAGCATGTCTAATGACTGACACCCCTTGGTCTCCTGTTTGTGGTTCCGTGTGTTTTCTATACTGCGTGTTTGCTCTTAATAATGTCATTCATGGAAATAACTTCACTTTGTCATATTGGTGATATTTTGTTAGATCCCCTCTCCCGCCAAAAGGACTTATTTTAGAATTCTGTAGACTAGGGATATAACTCAATGGTAGAGTACTTGCCTCACATGCATGGACCATGAGTAACACCTTAGATACAGGACCACACACTTGTGCAGACAGACACTCATGGACTGCTTGCCTTTAATCTTAATACTCTCAGAGGGGGAGGAGGTGATCACAATGACCCTTATCTGAATACAAATGGTGAACAATATTGCTATTGTAAGTGGGTTTTTTTTTTTTTGTGTGTGTGTGTGTGTTTTGTTTTTGGCTTTTGTTTTTTCGTTTGTTCTGTGTTTTTTTCTTTGTTTGTTTGGTTTTTTTTTTTTTTTTTTTTTCGAGACAGGGTTTCTTTGTGTAGCTTTGGATCCTATCCTGGAACTCGGTTTGTAAACCAGGCTGGCTTCAAACTTAGAGATCTGCCTGCCTCTGCCTCCTGAGTGCTGGGATTGAAGGCGTTCGCCACGACTGCCCCAGCGGTATTGTATGACTTATAAGACCATTTTTCATGTTCATAGCTGTAAGAAGGACAGAAACCAAGATGTGTCGTCATTCTCAGGTCATGTGGGTCTCCTCATCTCACTACATCTCCCACAGGTGTCCGATGGCAGGAAATATGCAATGAGATTCATGCATTCAAAGGCTGTCCCTGAGAGACACAGAAGGCAAATGAATCTGTGTGTAACTGTCAAATAGCTTTCCATGGGTTTAAGGGCTATGCTTGTGAAAGTGGTCTCAGGGAACCCAGACAAACTGTACGCCTTAAAGACCTCCAGGGGAAAAATCCAGATGTAGCAATTACACTGTATGTTTTGCTTATCCAAGTAACCTATCACATTGAATAAAATGACCCAATACACACTCTGCTTTCCCTTAGGTAGATTTCCTTTCTTGGTTGTTTGGTGTGGGTTCTTTATTCTTTCTTTTCTTTATTTCTTTCCACTTTTTAACTTTTTTTTTCCTTCTGGACTATATTCTAAACAATATGGCAAGTAGGGGAACCATCATAAATGAGAGCATATTAGGTTTACACTCTTGTGTCATGAAGATTATTGTATCCTATGAATAGGGGATATAGTACATTAAGGGTCTGAGGATATGGTGACATGGTAGACACCTCGCCTAGCACACACAAAGTACTGGGTTGAAGCCCAGTTTTGAACACCAGGTGCTGAGAAGCACTGGTGTGGAACCTGGTGGAGTTTGGAGGATCAGAATATGTCAAGGTTATGATCCTCTTTAGCATAATAGTCATGTTGAGGTGACTTGAGCTACCTGAGATCCTGCCTGTGAGAACTTACAGAAAAACTCACAACCCTGAATGGAATTCTTCAGAGCCATTGAGAAGAAAACAATAGATGACCAGCCTCTCATTTCTAGTTGACATAAAATTTCTACCTCAGTCGTGTACAGGCATAATTATTACAATAATGGTCATTGATGGGGTTTACAACTTTAGTGTCTCTGATATTGACAACCAGATGACTAAACAAGTAACTGCCAGGGCATGTTAGCACATACCTGATATACCACCACTTGGGAGGCAGAGGCAGGAGGATCTGGAAGCCAGTCTGGATTACATGGTGAGTTCCAGGCCAGCCCTAGCTGTGTATTGAGAATCTGCCGAAACAGAGAGCCAGACAGGTAGATAGGCAGGCAGACAAGAAAAAAGAATGAACAGAAAGAAGTCTGAAATAAATTTAATTAATCAAAATGGTATTACTTCTATTACCTAAATGGAGTCTTCTGGCCCATTTCTGGTAACAAGGAAGGTGCAGTTTTGTTTCTGCTGATATAGAATGATGTTCCTGATTTCTTATGGGATGCCTATTTACCAAGACTTTTGAAAACTCTGAAGGGTAGTTAAGTCAACACTTAAAAATTGGTCAGAAACACACAAATGTTGTCTTAGTTACTTTCTATTGTTGTGAAGACACCATGACTAAAGTGGCTTACAGAAGAGCTACTGGAGACCTACAGTTTCAGAGTTAAGAATCTGTGACCACCATGGAGAGTGCATGGCAGCAGGGAGGCAGGCATGGGCAGGAACAGGTGCTAAGAACTTATCACTTGACACACAACCATGAGACAGAGAGAGACAGACAGAGAGAGAGACAGAGATGGAGAGAGAGACAGAGAGACAGAGACAGAGAGAGCGAGCAAACTAGGAATGGCATGGCATGGCATGGGGGTTTGAAACCTCCAATTCCACTCTCATAGTGACACACCTCCTCCAACAAGGTCACACCTCCTAATCCTTCCCAAACAGATGTAGCTACTGAGGATCAAGCACTTAAATATATGAGCCTATTGGGGCCATTCTTACTGAAACCAGCACACACTTACACAGCAAGAGACGGGAAACCATTATTTCTATTTTATGATATCTTTACTTTCCACCTCATCTATAGCAAGAGGCTTCTAGACAAAGATTCACTTTGTAAGTAACTGAGGCACAGAATACTACCACAATGCCAATGAAAATCTATGTGAGACTCAATTCCTCCCGACTTCAAACAAGAGATTAGAGAAATGAAGTGTAGTGCTGGAGAAGAGACCTTGGGAGGAGTGCTCAGTGTGCTCCATTGTGGGGAAGACAGACTAACCCCCTACTCCCCAGTTGTGATTTCTCCATGCAGTGGCTATTCATCTAATCAACAGTCCTCCCACTAACAAAGCCTGGACTGTGTAACATTCCTGCTGTGAGAATGACCTTGAGCAGGAATCTTTGTATTAAAGAAATATTTATGATTCAGGACCAACTGTGAATTGGTTTACTGCTTGATCGGCTTGCACTTTTGACAGCCCAAACTGCTCTTCAGATCAATACTATTGTCACCTTTCTCCACCTCAGTTTCAGAGGTGAGTTCTTGTCCCAGACAAAAGACCTGATGCTTCAAGACTGTCCAAAATTTTATGGACACATGGATGCTTCTTAGCATGTCCAGACTGGTCCAAAAACATCTCTTAAGAATGCCCACTCAAGTAGGAAACCCAGTCCTTTAGGAAAAAAAAGAATACTTATTGGCTGGGTGGTAGTGGCACATGTCTTTAATCCCAGCACTTGGAGAGTAAGGAAGTTGGATTTCTGTGAGTTCAAGGCAAGCCTGGTCTACAGACTGAGTTTCAGGACAGCCAGGCCTACACAGAAAAACCATGCCTTGAAAACAAACAAACAAACAAACAAACAAACAAAAAAGATTGATTGATTTATGTGTTCTTGAGTATATGCTGTGTGTACCATGAGTCCTTAGGTGCCTGTGCAGGTCAGAACAGGGGGATGCATGCTCTCCAACTGGAGTTACAGGTGGATGGAATTCTCTCAGTAGGGATGTCCATGTTCTCTGAAAGAGAGGCTACTCTTCCCAACTGCACAGCCATCTCTTCAGCCACACAAAGCCCACTCTTGCTTATCTGCACTCTCAACATAGTTTAGCACTTGTTTTGGGCACATCCTTGCAGGTCCACACACTCTATAAAATAAAAGCATATTAAGAAGAATCTGGGGAAGAACATCTCACCATCTAAAAATCCCAGGTGTGCTCAACAGTGATGATGTGGCCCAGGTATATGTACATGGGCAAGTTTATACTTTGTTCAAGGCCTTAATAAAGTCCTCATATTTGCCTCAGAGCCAAAGAAGCTGTGTGGCCAGCAGAGAACAGGTACAGTTCTATTTGAGGACAGGACAGAGAATTACCTGTGGCGCTTTTTTCTCAGTAGGCTCAGAGCAATACTCACTTGGGCTGCACTTGTGAGAGAATGCCTGGGTAGGCATATGCCCCTGCAATGCCTAATCTACCCAAACATTGTGTATTTACTAATGGAGCAGGAATCTCATCCTGTCCCCAGAGGACCTGACCTGAATGCCTCCTCCCTGAGGACTAGCTACCGTGACTGACTACCTTTCTTGAGCACAAGCTTGCAAAAGAGGGACCCAACCAGCAGTCTTCCCCAGCTCTGATGCCTGTGATCCACAAAGACCAACATGTAAGATAACACTAAGGGTGCGATAGCGGCACCAGAGGTTCAGGGAGTGTACAGTGAGACAGTCTTCTTGGAAAGACAGAAACTGCACCTGTAAAGTCTTACCACACAAGGGCCTAAGCATCAACTGAAGAACAACCATGACAGACATGCCAAAGTGGACAGGGAATGCCTGAGTCACCCAATGCTACAAAAACAAAACAAAACAAAACAAAACAAAACAAACAAAAATAAAACATACAGTCAAATAAGGGGATACTGAGAGAAAACAGCACACCATCTGGTTATCCAATACCAAATGCACAGTCCAGAAGAAAGGCAAAAAAGATTACAGAGACTCAACAGGTTGTATTTTTCAGTCACTCTGTGTGTGTGTGTGTGTGTGTGTGTGTGTGTGTGTGTGTGTGTGTGTGTTTAATCACATTAAATGAGGGCAAAAATTTGACAGTGAGCAAGAAGGAGAGGTATATGGAAGGGTTTCAAGGGATAAAGGGAAGGGGGAGATGATGCAATTATATTATGATCTTAAAGAATAAAATAAATGATGAAAAGGCAGAATGAAAGGCACCTGCACCAGCCAGTGTAGCACAGTCAGAATATCAACAGGCAGAACAAGAGCTCAAGAGTGTGAGGGAGATTTTGGGAGGCAGACACATGATGATAAGATGAGGGTTTGTGGTCCCCAGGGAATTTCTCCAGCCATAGAAAGCACAAGAGCCGTCATGGCAAGAACATGTGGAGGCCTGGGGTACCATGCTGAGAACTCCATTGAGCCGAACAGACTGATCCTCTAGTGGCTGGATGGGAAAGGAGGACAAGGAACACAGAGGCCACCCACACAGTTTTGCCAAGCATCCCCAAACAGGCTGTGGTCCTCTTGATGATGTTGGCAGAACCACGAAGGAACATCAGTGATACCCAGAGAGTGGAGGAGGAAAGAGTCGCTGAGAGCTTTGTACATACACACAAGAACATCCCAGCCACTGCAGAGGACACC
>NW_023411181.1:0-7082 GCF_903995425.1 Onychomys torridus
CTATCACAGAACGATTCCACTTATTTCCTCCTCCATTTTACCGGTGTGCATGTGAGAGTGTTTGTTTTAAAGGAAGGCAGTTGACTTGGGATTACAGTTCAAGAGTTAGGCCTACCAAGGTTGTGAAATCATGGGTGCAGAAGCTTGTACACAGAGGAGAGTCATGAATGCTCATTTTCATACATTTTAGATCTATACAAACAATAAATTCTGTCTTCCTTAATTTATATACTTTATTCAAATCCAAAGGAAACTAAGTTCTGGATTTCTGCTGCTCTTTATTCATAACTGTAGCTGGGATTTTTCAATGTCGGTCTCTCTGTCTTCAGCACTCTGTAGTGTCCTTGCTGAGGTGACCGATTTCTGTTCTCATTTCATTGAACATGTTTTTATCTCACTTTTGGTTTTAATAATACTTTCACTGAAGACAGAGTTCTGAGTTGACCCTTTCTTTTCCTTTCATACTTTGGAGACCCTATTCCTTGCATTCAGCTCTTCCCTGGGTCTGGTTAAAAGCTAGTATTGCTGTTACCCATAGAGAACAAGTCATTTTTGTCTCTTTTCAAGATTTTCTGTCATTGATGTTCAACAATTTAAATATGATATGCCTAATTCATCTTTTTGAAATCTGCTAGATATCTATAAACATGCATGTATTGACTCATCATCTTGACAAATTCTGTTCTATTTTCTCTTTCTCCTTTCTCTGTGAGACTATGTGTCTGCTACATTTTTGCAGCAGTCACTACTGGTCCTTAAAGCTCTATTTACTTGCTGTTTTTTGTTTTGTTTTGTTTTTCTCTGTTTTATTCTACAGAGGAAAACAGATTTAGCTAATCTTTTAATTCACTCTGGTTTTTTGGTGGTTTCCTGTTAAATCCATACCATGAATTCTATTGTTAATACTCTACATTTTCATGTTATTGTATTTATTTTTATATCAGTGCATTTTAAATTTTCAGTGTGGCAGTTTAAATAAGAATGGTTCCCATAGGCTCATATATTTGAATGCTTAGTCACCGGGGAGTGACACTATTTGAAATGATTAGAAAGTTTAGGAGATGTGGCCTTGTTGGAGGAAGTGTGTCATTGAGGGTGAGCTTTGAGGTTTGAAAAGGCCGTGCCAAGCCCAGTCTTCCTCTCTGCTTGTAGACCAGGATGTATCAGCTCCTTCTCCAGCACCATACCTGCCCCCTGTGATGCTCCCACCATAATAATAATGGACTGAGCCTCTGAAGCTGTGAGTGAGCCTCAGTCAAATGCTCTCTTATATAAGAGTTGCCTTGGTCATGCTGTCCTCCACAGCAGCAGAACAGTAACCAAGACAGTTTTGGAATCTCTATTGATATTGTCTATTAATTTTGACATAACTTTTACCCTTGAGTTGTTTTGTTTTCAGAGTTAGATATTTTCAGTTAAAGCAGAGTAATGGAAAGGTTAGGTCCTCCTCCAAAAGTCACACAAAAAAACACGCAACAGGGATGAAACTTGAAGATGACTCCAATTTCATCACATCCCCTGTAGAAAAAAATCTATTGTGATTATTTCAGCATTGCTTTAAAAGTATGTCAATTGTTAACTAATTTATTTCCATTGTTTAAGCACTACAAATTCTCACTATTGAGAACAGGCATCAATTTGTTAATGCTGGTCTGTCTAGATCTAAATAATGAATATATGTTATGGCTGTAGTTTGGGGTCTTATAGGAAATAGTTTGACGAGGAAAACATTACATAAAGGAGTGGCACCTTCTAAGAGAAACAAGCTCTCTGAGGAACAGATAAACAGCAGACACAAATAGAAGCCACTGTCTCTAGGGCTAAAACAATAACAGCGACATAAATAAAACAGAGTTAAGTGCCATCCAACCCAAGGCTCAGAAGTGTGGTAATGGCAGGAAGAAAAGTCCTGATGGAGTTCAGGTAGAATGGCAAATAAGAAATGGCTTTCTGGTAGATGAGAACCAACACAGAGACCCACAACAGTGTGCAGAGAGTGAGAGACCTTGGAACACTCAGTCCTGAGTGGGATGTCCTCCTCAAACCTCCCTCCTCAGGGCTCAGGGAACTATGTAGAAGAGGAGGCAGAAGGATTTTTAAAAGACAGAGGGGATGAATAATACCAAGGAAACTGTCTTCCAGACACAGCAGGACTGATGCACATACAAACTCACAGAGACTATAGCAGCATGCCCAGGGCCTGTACAAGTTCAAGTCAGAGCCCCAGTGCTATCTCCAAGAGACATGCACTTGCAAAGGAAAACAGTTTTCTCTAATGGAGTCTCACTGGACAAATTAACCATACTTAAGGGTAGGCCCCATGCCCAACAGCAGATGACCAACACAAAAGGAATTCGATTATTTGTTTGTAGCTTTTGTCCTGTGGTTCTTTGTCTAGGTATTTGTTGTCTCAGTGGTCTTTTGCTTGTATATTATGGTTTTTGATTTTGTGTTTTTATTGGTCTGTGTGTGTGTGTGTGTGTTTTCTTTGTTTTCGTTTTGTTTTGTTCTGTTTCACTTGTTTTGTTTCCCTGCTTGCTTGTTTTCTAGAGAGAAAGAGTATGGATTTGGGGGTGAGCAGGTGGGGAGGATCTGGGAGGATTTTAGGGAGGGGAAATTATGATCAGAATACGCTGTGTGAAAAAATTTAATAAAAAAGAAAGAAATATCCTGCTGGATGCCAAACTGTAGTGAGAAGACAAGGGACATTCAGAAAAGCAAAAAACACTCAGAACCTGGAAGAGAACCCCTTTCCTCCTTTGGTTTCTGAACACGAATCTTAACAGGTCTTATTAATAAAAACAAACCCGGAACCAGGTATTGGGGTGAATGCTGAAAGATCAGAGAAACAGAACAAGCCACAGCTACCTCACCTTGCCAATTCCTCAGCTGATCTTGTTTCCTCAGACTGGAATCTTCTGAGTCCTCACCCGAATGGATTTCAGCTGAACTGTTGCTAAAAGCCTAAACTTTAACAAACCTAGTTTCTAGTCCTCATGCCTTATATACCTTTCTGCTTCCTGACATCACTTCCTGAGATTAAAGGTATGTGTCACCATGCCTGGTGGGTTCCAGTGTGGCCTTGAACTCACAGAGATCTGGATGGATCTCTGGCTCCCAAGTGATAGAATTAAAGGTGTGTGTGCCACCATTTTCTGGCCTCTATGTCTGTCTAGTGGCTGTTCTGTTCTCTGACCCCAGATAAGTTTATTAGGGTGCACAATATATTGGGGAACACAGTATCACCATAGGTTCCCTCAAGCACCTCCTACCAATGACCCCTGCAGAGCTGCCTGCAGACCTTCACAGGCCGAGCTTAGGATGGTGTTTTCTCAGCTGAGAGTGACTCTTCCCAATGACTCTAGCTGTGTCAAGTTGACATAAACCTAACCAATACACTATTACCCTAAGGAATTTAGATCCAACTTAAAAGGTAGAGTATAATACACATAATTGTGAACTTGTTACTGATTATATTATAAATTATCATTTTGGTATAGCATGTACTGTATTTCAGTACAACCTGACTGCAGTTCTGGATAGAATATTAATTATACTGGAATGTAATAAATAGAAAATGAAATAAACATTCCCTTAAAGTAGCTTCTCTGGTTATATTTAGAATGAGCATGAAATATTATATCTCAGAATCAGTTTTGAAATGTTCTATCTTCATAGTAAATACCTTTAGTTAATCAACAGAGCGTGCTTTGTAACATGTGCACACACAGAAGATCTTCACTGTGCACAACTCACATCCATGCTTCTTTCTGGGACCAGGGGAGTACTTCTTCAAGAGTGAGTTATTGCTCACGCACAGAGTATGAACAGAGAAGGTCTCCCGGGTGAGGCACCGGGACACACAGCCCAGCTGGCAGAAGAGAAGTAATTGGGGAAAGAAATTAGCTCAATGACAAGCAGACATCTTTGGGGCCTGGCTTTTTTCTTCTCTCATTAGCTTGTCTGGAGTTTTAGTTCTCTGGAAATACAGGCTGCACATGGCTTTCTCTGGAGCTCAAAGGGACATCTAACAAATCTAGCCATGGACAATACTTAATCTAGTTGCAGAAAAAATAAAAGGGTAAAGGTTAGAGGGAAGGGAAAAAGGAATGGCCCCTCTCTCTTCAGTGGCAAAGAGTCATCAACCTCTGCCTGCACAGGGGCATTTAAACATCTGTCTGCAACCTCTGCCTGCACAGGGGCATTTAAACATCTGTCTGCAACCTCTGCCTGCACAGGGGCATTTAAACATCTGTCTGCAACCTCTGCCTGCACAGGGGCGTTTAAACATCTGTCTGCAACCTCTGCCTGCACAGGGGCGTTTAAACATCTGTCTGTAACCTCTGCCTACACAGGGGTGTTTAAACATCTGTCTGTAACCTCTGCCTGCAAAGGGGCGTTTAAACATGTCTGCTCTGCCTGCACAGAGGCATTTAAACATCTGTCTGCAACCTCTGCCTGCACGGGGGCGTTTAAACATCTGTCTGTAACCTCTGCCTACACAGGGGCATTTAAACATCTGTCTGCAACCTCTGCCTACACAGGGGCGTTTAAACATCTGTCTGCAACCTCTGCCTGCACAGGGGCGTTTAAACATCTGTCTGCAACCTCTGCCTGCACAGGGGCATTTAAACATCTGTCTGCAACCTCTGCCTACACAGGGGCGTTTAAACATGTCTGCTCTGCCTGCACAGAGGCATTTAAACATCTGTCTGCAACCTCTGCCTGCACGGGGGCATTTAAACATCTGTCTGCAACCTCTGCCTGCACGGGGGTGTTTAAACATCTGTCTGCAACCTCTGCCTGCATGGGGTGTTTAAACATCTGTCACCAAGCTACTTTGCTTTTCAAATGATACTAAATGAGTGGCTTCACTTGTGATATTAGTTTCTTTTTTTTTCTCATTTTTTAGACAGGGTTTCTCTGTGTAGCTTTGCGCCTTTCCTGGAATTCACTTGGTAGCCTAGGCTGGCCTCGAACTCACAGAGATCTGCCTGCCTCTGCCTCTTGAGTGCTGGGATTAAAGGCGTGCGCTGCCACCGCCCACAGCTAGTTTCATTATTTTTATAAATTCCTAGAAGTGAAATTGTTGAAGCAAAGGTTATAGACATAGGTAAATATTTCTGTAAATAGTGACAGGGAAATATCCAGGCATTTTATATGGGCATCTACTCCACTGAAATAGGAGGGCCTTCTACACCTCAGTGCACATGTCTAAAATCTTAAGGACACACAATGGCAGTAACAATGACAAAGAGAGCTTTTCTGAAGACCTTTGCTGTGCATGCTCATCCATCTAGTCATGTACATTTTACACATACACGATCTCACTTAAGTTTGAACTTGTGATTATTTCTAATTTACAGGTTAAAAAAAAAAAAAACACCTCAAACCTGGGCAAGGAAATAAGTAGTCAAACTAACAACTAGTAGAGGCAGCATTTGACCTCCAGAAGTTAGCTCCACAATGGAGTTTTCAGGGGTGTCTTGGGAACAGCAGCTTGATGCAATTAAGAGAAAGAGATATTTGAATGGGCTTGTGGCTTCTTCTTCTTTCTTCTTGCCCTGTGACCTCATCCTATTGTGGCATCCACCCTCTCGGATGGGCAGCGTTTTCAGACCTTCTGCACCTGCTGGCTGATTCCTCAAAGGCACAGTTCGATTGGTCAGTCCAGGGCTTTGATCTCTTTACAGTGTCATAGATGAGCCTCCTCTGTCTCACCCTGTGAAGATTTCATAAATGATAACAAGTCTGAAGCTGTGTTGGATTCCCTGAAGATCTACATACCCAATTGCCAAAAACAGAGCAAAAGCCTACTTAGCTTCTCAATAAGAAAGCCAGAATGGACCTCTCTAGCTTCCTGAAGTTACTTCTCATTGCTCTTCAATCTTTTAGAAAATGTTTTTCCTTTTTGAGATAAGTTCTCACTTTCCAACTTATAATTCTCATTTAATTTAATTTTACATATCAGCCATGGGTTCCCCTGTCTCCCTCCTCTTGCCCCCGACCTCCAACCCCCCCCCCATTCCCATCTCCTCCAGGGCAAAGACTCCCTGCGGATTCAGCTCAACCTGGTAGATTCAGTCCAAGCAGGTCCAGTACCCTCCTTCCAGGCTGAGCAAAGTATCCCATAAAGCCCCAGGTTCCAAAAAGCCAGCTCATGCACTAAGGACAGGTCCGGGTCCACTGCCTGGGTGCCAAATCAATAAAATAGCCCTTCCTTATAATGATAATGTTCTTTCGTGAATCCATTCATTGTCGGCCAAAAGAACCTTGACTGCCACAGGTAATTGTTAATGTCTCAGGAGACATCTTAGTCATGACCAGGAGGATCTCAGCTTCTGACAATGTCAATTGTAGAACTTCTGGCCATGCACAGGATAGGCCTTCACAACAAAGAACATTTGGTTCAAATTTTCAATAGTACGAGAGAAAACAAAACACTCTCACTAATGCATGACTAGCTCCTTCTCGGTTTTCTTTATCTCAGCACATATTTTAACTTTCGGGGGTTTCCACGAGCACCCTCACCTTCGGCTTAGGGCACTGTTCCACAATGGATTTATCATTTCTTTGTTTTCTCAAGTTTGTTCATTAGTTTCCTCACTCACGGTCTGTGTATTTCTTAGGTTGCAGATGACATCAGTGTAAGACTACTCCCTTATTAAACACTATCCCCAAAACCAAGCACTGTGTCTTTACAAAGGTAATAGTGAAATTGTAAGATGGGAGGGGTCTTCAGGAAACTTTAACATGTGGAGGAGATTGACATTAGCAAAAGCAAAGGATTCCCCTACAGTACAGAGTGCATTCGACCCTGTTTAATTGACGTTCAGTCGTCAAATAACTACTCTGAGAATTGTTCTATTTCTGTTGTGACCTACACAACTGCTAAAAGAGTAGCAGGCAGAGGCTGAGGATATAAACTATGTGAGTCAGGCCTTAACACATCAGCATACAGACATTGAGTATTAAGTCAGCTCCCAGCAGTGAGCGACAGCATCTCATAGAAAATGGGGCCTGGGGACAGAAAACATGATCTGCTTCCAAAGCGACTTAGCAATAAGGATGCAAACAGAGTG
>NW_023411182.1:0-25817 GCF_903995425.1 Onychomys torridus
TTCTCTGGCCTAAGATATTGCTTCTTTTGCTACACTCTGCAAAAAGCGAAATCCCTGTAGAAATGTAGCAATGTCCTGTGGCTCTGGAGAAAAGTGCTATTTTTTTAGTTCTTTTCTGCTCTGTCTACTGAGTGATGTCTCTGCAAAGATCTATTCAGCTCCTCCTTGCTACGCTCTTTCACCTCTCTCTTATTTTGTCCACTGAAGGATGTCTCAATGAGGATCTTCTCTACTCCAGTGAAAAAAGGTCTTCACACTCAGAACTCTTTTGAGAAAGAGATTTATTTTGGAAGGCTGTGTCTAGGAAAGTAGCTGCCTCTACTGAGGTAGAGAGAACAGCCTTTTTTTAACTGACCAGGCAGGGTGGTTTACACAAGATGTTTTGGGGGTGACTTGGGTCCCAGGGTTCTACTGTTCCATTCTGTGATTGGTTGGTTTCACAAATCAGTTGGACAAGGGCAGAGATGGCTCACTTCTCAGCAATGAAGGTTCTCCCTGAATCCTAGGTTGAGGAGAGGAAGAAAAGGATGTCTCCAAGCTATGGAGAGGATGACTTTTTTCTTATACATACTAAATATCTAGCTGTGAGGTGGTGGTGCATGCCTTTAATACCAGCACTTGGAAGGCAGAGGCAGATGGATCAGTGTGAGTTCAAGGACAGCCTGGTCTCTAAAGCGAGTTCCAGGAAAGGTGCAATGCTACACAGAGAAACCATGTCTTGAATAAAAATCTGAAGAATTAGGATGTAGCCACTGAAGTTTCACTCCAGTGATCAGATGGCTAAACACCCTAACTGTCGTGCTGGAACTCTCATCCAATAACTAATTGAAGTGGATGCAGAGATCCTCAGCCAGTCCCCAGGTGGAGCTCCATGTGTCCAACTGTCGAGAAAGAGGAAGGTCTGTAAGAGCATGAATTGTTGAATCAAAGATTGCAAAAAGCACAGGGACAAATAACCAAATGAATGGATGCACATGAATTTTGAACCAAAGGCTGTGGAGCCCCCAGCTGGATCAGGCCCTCTGGATAAGTGAGACAATTGAATAGTTTTATCTGTTTGGGAGGCACCCAGTCTGTGGGACCAGAATCTGGCCTTAGTGCTTCAGCTGGCTGTTTGGAACCTTGGGCTTACACAGGGACACTTTCCTCAGTCTGGAAGGAGGTGACAGGACCTGCCTGTACTGATTCCATCAGGTTTAAATGTATCCCCAGGGCTGCCTTGATCCAGGAGGACATGGGAATGGAGGGGAGGGGAGCGGGGGAGGGTGGGGCTCAGGCGGGATAGGGGAAGACAGTGGAACCCATGGGGGATGTATAAAATTAAAACACATATTAGTAACAATAATAATTTAAAAAAAGAAAGTAAAAAAGTCTCTTTAATAAAATATACATATTAAACACAAGAAAACAAAAAAGACAAAACAAAAATTCTCATCAGATAAATGTAAATATCAAAAATATATACATTTAACACAAGAAATAGGCTAAAAAAATTCTCATCTGATAAAGGTCTGATATACAACATGAACATAGATCCCTAGAAATCAGATAAATAAAACACAAATTCTCACCTGATAAAGGTCTAATATCCAAAATATACTTACTGAACACAAGAAATTTCATAAAACAATAATTTTAAAATGATAAATCTGTGATGTCAAAAATATACATATTAAGCAAAAGAAATCAGATAAATAAAACAAAAATTCTCAAATGCTAAAGGTGTAATATATAAAATGTACATATTGGACCCAAGAAATCAGATAAATAAAACACAGATTCTCATCTGATAAAAGTCTAATATATAAAATATACATATTATAAAGAAGATATCAGGTAAACAAAACAAAAATTGTCAACTGATAAATTTCTAATATCATATATATATACTGATATCAAAAATTTATAAACAACAAAATACTCACTGGTAGGTCAATTACACAAATTATACATATTGAACGGAATAAATCAGACATATAAAACAAAAATTCTTATCAGATAAAGATCTGATACCCCAAAATTTTAATATTGAATATAATTACATAAAGAAAACAAAAATTCTCCTCTGTTAAAATTCTAACATCTAAAATATGTTTGAACCAAGAAATAAGAAAAAACAAAATATCTCCTCACTAAAAGTTCTAGGTCCAAATTATATTTATTAAACACAAGAAATCAGATAAATAGAATAAAAACTCACATCTGTTAATGGTCTCATATCCAAAATATACATAGTGGATATAATTAGTTAAATAAAACAAATATTCTCATCTGATAAAGGTCTAATATCAGACAAATATTTATAGAACACAATTAATTAAATAACACCAAAATTCTCCTCTGATAATATTCCAATATCCAAACTATACTAATTGAACACAAGAAATCAGATAATTAAAGCAAAAATTCTCACCGGATAAATGTCTAATATCTAATATAAATATAGAGAAGACAAGAAATTAGAAAAACCTGTTTGTCTTTCTGAGTCTGGGTTACTTCACTCAGTATAATTTTTCTAATTCCGTCCATTTGCCTGCAAATATCATGATTTCATTGTTTTTTTTTCTGCTGAGTAGTACTCCATTGTGTATATGTACCACACTTTCTTTATGCCACAGGCTCTGTTTTTATTTATTTTTAGAGGGGGAAGAATAGTCTTTATTCTCATGTCATTCCTGCACACATTTGAGGTTCTGCCTTTGGGAAGAATTCAAAGACATGGTTTTGGGCAAAGGAATACCTGAAGATGCAGCCTACCAGAAACACAGAACTTATATAAAATGAATAAATGATGACAGGGTGGACCTGAGATTGAAACCACAGTGTTTGAAAGAATGAATACCTATTCTTCATGTACTCTTCTGTGATGAAGATCAAGCGACCTTACTGCTAATTTCTTTCAATGGTCACTTTTAGTAGCTCACTGGTCAGTCTCTGAACCTTCTACTTCACCTGCATCTTGGTGAGGAAGTTTTGGTGGGATGGTGTTTCCCTGGTGCTCCTTGTGGGTAGATGAACACAAATTAACTTGCAGTATGACAAGGCAAAGATTATGGACCAACCTCCCTGAGTCCTAGTCAAATGTTTGAGAAAGCTTATTTACCAATGAATCGGTGAGAGCCCAAATTATTTTGTCCCATGCTTCAGCAGCCCCCTCTGGGAAACTCAGCTGACTTCTCTGTTTGAAGGAAGTGTTCATCTCAGCTAACACATTCTGTCTGCCTTCTTAGCATTGCAACAAGTAATGAAGAAGATAGCCTCTTCAGGCTTATTCATAGCTACAGTCTCAGAATACAACTTGGCTGCTGAGTCCACAAGCCTGTGGGTTTATGAGTCAGGAGAAAATTGCCATAGTCCACAATCACCCGCACCATTTAGAGGTTCCCAAAATATCTTGACAGGTTGCTCTAACCACATAACTATTGATAGAGAAGACATATAAGTGCAGAACATTGTCACCAGACTCAACAAGTCACCTCACTGACAACCTAGGACACACAGAGCATCTGGGAAGTACCAAACTTTACCCAGTGTTGTTGAAGTATAGTGATGTTCTGCCTTGAAATTGGCACATCTCATTAATACCTCCTTGTAGTTAGAGTTTTCCTGCCTGGCCCAGTCAGGACAAATCTCTCTTACCTGCCAGTCCCACAGTCGCTCAGACCCAACCAAGAAAGCACACAGAAACTTACATTGTTTAGAAACTGTATGGCTGTGGCAGGCTTCTTGTTATCTACTTTTTCTATCTTAAATTAACCCATTTCTGTTAGTCTATACTTTGCCACATGGCTTGTGGCTTACCAGTGTCTTTACACGTTGCTTTTCATGGCGGCGGCTGGCAGTGTCTCTCTCCAGCCTTCTACTTCCCAGAATTCTCTTCTCTCTTGTCCTGCCTATACTTCCTGCCTGGCCACTGGCCAATCACAACTTTATTTACACAGAGCGATATCCACAGCACTTCCCCGTTTCTTTTTTTTTTAAGGAAGGTTTTAACTTTTACATAGTACAATTACATATAACAAAATAATTATCAAGCAAGAATTACAGTTACAATATTAAGGAAGATATCCTATCTATCTTATATTTGTGAGTCCAAGGTTTTATATCTAACTTATCTTTTATCATAACTAAGCAAAATTATAACTATCTAGTCTTCAACCACATCAAAGACCTCAGAAGGATATAATATTACCTAAGAACCGGGAGAAGGATGCAAGCATTTTTCGGGAGTTTTCCAAGAGTAGACAGAGACAGCTGGAAGCCTGGACAGTCACCTAATGTTCCTTTGTAAAGTTGGGGCATTTGTCTTCAGCCCACAGGGCTAGAGTCTCTTGGTCACTTCTCTCAGTGTCCTGTAGAATGTCTGGCAGTGTCCTCTGCGAAGCAGGAACCTGAAGGACCATTTTGTCAAGCAAAGTTTAGTGGTCACCTTTCTATGGGTCCTGCATGTCCAGTCGATCAAGCAGTCTAGGCAAGAACAGTTTCTTGCCCAAATGGCAATTTTTGCCAAAGCGAAGATAAGATATGAAGTGTCTTCAATGCCCATCCTCCTCTCTTAAGTAAATCGGTGCTGCCAGGAGCAGACATGTCTCACTGTCCAGAAAGTCTAAAATTTAAAAGTATTTTAAATGCCATATTCTGTAGGTCTTTGAAATATTTGAAGATTAGCTATCTATCTGAAATATCTCTATGTATATCTAGAAGATTTAACTAACATGGCTACAAGTATGATTATCATACATGACTTATCATTAATCTATTTTTAATTATCCATTTCAACTTAAAATGAGCTATACAAACATAATACCTTAAACAGGATTAGAAATATACACACAGTATAACAAAATTAACTTTAATTTGTATCAATAGACTAAAATCTATACCAATGTAAAACATTTTAAATGAGTTGTCGCTCTTTTAGGAGTAAGTTCATTAATTTACGCTTTCATCCTATCATATCTATATCATATCCCCTTTTTATCTTTAGAAAGAGATTACATTTATGATCAACCTGTTTTAAATAAAATAGTGGTTTTTCTCTGTCCCACACCAGAGGGCTATTCTGATTTGGGACACAAGAAGCTCTTAACCTTTTCTTTTAACAATGTACTTGGGTTTAGAGAAGGAGTGAGCCAATTCCATCTCCAAAGCCAGCTGGGAATTTGGGTGTAGTTTTTCTTACTACTTCCTGCTGGAGGGGGGGCGCTGTATCTTATGGGGACACAAAGAAAATTTTAGGATTATGGAGTTGTCCATTAGGGTGAACCTCTGAGCCAGTTGCCTTGAAACCATTCTGGATGTCAGATCATCTGGACAATGGTGTCATTGGAGACCTTTCAGGTGGTCTTGGCTGATCAAACCTGATGTATCTTAATCTGGAACAAACCCATAGCCTCTGGCTTTCTGTGGAAACAAAAGCAGAGACTCTTTTCCAAAGCAACATATCCTTATATCCAAATTTTGAAGTCAAGGTACCTTTAAAATTTACATATTTGTTTAACTCAACAGCTTTTACAATCAAATCATTTTGTGTAGTTAAAAATCCCAAAGACAACATAAACCAGATTGTCTGTGTAATATCCATCTTTGTAAGACTGAAACATCTCTGTGGCTACTGACTCTGCCTACCTCAGCTTCCCAACATGGCGGTCGTACAGTTTACCACCAGCTCTGGGTCTGGAGCCATGTGTACCATCAACTATCAGAAGCAGTTCTATCAAAGCAGCACATAGCCCAGAAATCTTTTTTTTTTTAACTAGCAAAGGCTAAATCCACCATGCAGCAGAGTAAAGTGCAGCTTGTACACTCCTCATTCCCGCCACACTGCAGGTCAGACACACATGCCAGGAACCCGCCATAGTAGCTCAAACTGGCAGGCTGCTGCTAACTTGAGAGAGACAACTAGGAAGCTGTATTTAGCTCTGTTTTAGAATCTTTTTTCTCAGGTTTTAGGTGGAAACTCTTGCCAACACATTGGACGCCATTTGTAGTTAGAGTTTTCCTGCCTGGCCCAGTCAGGACAAATCTCTCTTACCCGCCAGTCTCACAGTCGCTCAGACCCAACCAAGAAAGCACACAGAAACTTACATTGTTTAGAAACTGTATGGCTGTGGCAGGCTTCTTGTTATCTACTTCTTCTATCTTAAATTAACCCATTTCTGTTAGTCTATACTTTGCCACATGGCTTGTGGCTTATCAGTGTCTTTACACAATGCTTTTCATGGCGGCAGCTGGTGGTGTCTCTCTCCAGCCTTCTACTTCCCAGAATTCTCTTCTCTCTTGTCCCACCTATACTTCCTGCTTGGCCACTGGCCAATCACAACTTTATTTACACAGAGTGATATCCATAGCACCTCCCTCTTAATGTTGATCTCATGTTCACTCATCAATGCCTATCCCCCCAAATGGAACAAAAGCAGAGTTCCCAGCATAAAGCTTTGACCTTACCAGTTCCTGACCTCTGAGACAGAAAAATTTATATCCAGGAAACCTTGAATTTCAAGAGCCATGCCAAGCAGGGAGCTGTGTTGGTTCCCAGAGACGGCAGCTTTATGTGCCCGATTACTGGAAGACTCAGTTTAAGCCCACTTCTTCCAAGAAGCTTCCTTTTTCCTGCACAAAATGCATTACACAATTCCATTGACCATTTCTTTCTTTATGTTTTACACTGAGGTTGAAGGTCAACTTTCTTCTGTAATTCTCTGATATCTCTACCCTTTCCATTCTCTTTCTGAACTAGACTCTACAGTATGCTCTCATGTTCATCAATAAATTGTGAAGATATTGAATAAACTTCCACAGGCAGTTGGAGTTGCCACAAGAAAGGTGACATCACAGAGGTGGCCAGTGATCTCCAGGATACAATAGAATGTCCAGGGAAGAGCTGCAGATGTCATGGGAACTGACATTGCTTCCCTGCTAATGGTCTTTCCTCATAATACAATAGAAGAAAAGCTGACCGTAGCAGGAGCCACTGCTGAGATACAAGGGAAACCCTTCAGGACACTCTTCATCCAAAGCCAGAGATCTCTCTCCAATTGATTGGACATCATTTAGATATGTCCCTGTGTAGAACTGAATGTTTATATCCTACTTATATTTTATGTACACAAGGTAATAATATCAGAAATTTATGTATGCTATAGTTCATTGGGATTGCCTGCATCTCCTTGTCTCCTTAGCCACAAGACATTATAGACTTAATGCTGACTGAGAAGGACTCTTGTTAAACAATATTCCTGTTAATGAGTCTACAGGGAACAGCTAGGCAGAGATATGATAGAGGAAGGGGATGACACAGCTTAGTAACAATTACTCATAGGAGTGGTATACAGTTGGAGCTCATTGGGAATAAAATCTGTGTCATCAGCATGTGTGTAGTGGGTGTTTTACTCTCTTTTGAGTAGCTCAAAGTGTTCTGCTGTTACTCGGTAGACAACGTGGCCAGACAGCTAGAGTCTTATGCACAGAACATGAATTTCTATAGAGTAATGGATATTCAGGAAAATCCTTTGCAAGCCACTTCATATGTAGGAAAATAGACACCAGGGTTACACTAGGCACTCTAAATCAATGGTTCTTAATTTTTCCAATTCTCTGTCTCTTTAAATAGCACCAACAAGAGTTCCTCATGTTGTGATGAAACCTAAACATTAAGTTAAGAAACAATGAAACAATTTTGCTAATGTTATGAATCACAATTCAAATATTTGATGTACAGGATATCTGATATGCATTCCCCAATGGGGTGGTTACCCACAGCTTGAGGACCACAGCTCTGAATGCAGGCAGAAATCTCCTTAAATCCTGGCAGTGATGCTGAGGCAGTATGACTCTTAGTCTTCATTATCAGACTGAATGAAACTAGTCACTTGGGAAAACAGACCATCAATGAGGAATTATATAGATAAGATTTTCTTTGAACATGTCTCTGAGGGATTTTATTAATTGTTAATTAAGATAAGACTCCCTAAAAATGAGCAGAATGATTTCATTTTCTGCAACCTATACTGTGTAAGTATGAAGAACCTAGTTCATAAGCATAAAGAAATGGGCAGCATGGGCAATTTTGTTCATCTCTGCTCTTGGCTGTGGATGTGATATGGTTACCTGAGTTCCTACTTTGATTTTTCCAAAAATGGAACTATTACCTAGAATTGTGGGCTATGATCAATTTTTCCCATTCTTAGTTGCTATGACTCACAACTCTATGTAATATAGATGTTAAGAAAGTGCTCTATGACAGAGGGGTTTTAACCAGTCAGTGAGATTTGTATTTTATGAAATGCTCATCTTTGTCTTAGAAGAAGAGATCCTAGTTCCTTCTCAATCCAACATGTGTTTCCTTGCCAAAGTTTTACAAAGACACAGAGACACCCATAGACTCACACAACACTTCACCCTGTCAACAAATGTCACCTAATATTGTCTTGCCATGTCAAGTGCTATGCTAAATTCTTCCAATGTGTTATATACAACAAGCTTCAGTTCAATGGTGTATTTTTCTTTGAATTTCCTGACCATTAAAATTTTCAGCTGTGTGGAATTGGATCTGAATTCACTGCCTTGACTATGAATTTCAGTCTTATTCTATGTCCTTCCTTGAAGGGCAGAAGAAGCTCCTTAATCCTGAGAGCAAAGTAGTACCTTAAATTCCAGGTTAGTGGCGGTATAAGTAATGACTGGCAATGTGTCCCACTAGATAGCTCAGTTTGGAGATTAACTCCAGGGCTGATGTACACACATCCCTGTGAAAGTTTGTTGGTTTCCCTCTAACTTCTGAGCCTCTTCATTAAGGTTTCTATAAACAGATCTTTGATAAATTTCCTCCTTCAAAAGTAAATAGAACTTATCACATGTGAGAAGTCACTTTGATTTTCTCCTTAACAGGCCATTTTCAGCTGCATACAAGTGTATCCATGAAGAAAAAGGTCTTGGGCTATTAATTGAAATAACCACAGGTACAGTTTTAGAATGCAGGTCTGAGGAACAGAGTGCAAATCAAGGGCAGAACAGCAGGAACACCCAGGTAATTCTTGGTTATGTCTTTGACAGTTTAGCCTCTCAGCATGTCAGTTTCTTCTACCTAGAAAAATATGGGTTGAGATGTACCATGGAAATGGGTGCTTTCACAAGGCATGACATATAAAATCACTTCTTTCATAAGTGGGACTTTGTTTGTTTGTTTGAATGGTTTTTTTGGGGGGTGGGGGTAATAAGCTAGCATGTATATGAGCTAAGCTGCACATCTCTTTTTTCGTGAACATGTCTTTCTGGGAACAAAGAAATCTGATCATAAACGTACAAAAAATGCTGAAAATGATGCTTTAGAGCAGAGATTCACTTAACTTAGTAGAAAAAAATTAACGCTTCTCTTCATGGCTGTTCCCAAATATTGTGCATGGCTCCTGTTCTTTGCCATTTGGAAAGATTCGCCAGCTAGCTATTCTTTATTAATTATCCACTTTCAGATGCTAAAAGCAAAGAAGATGAAGAGGAAAGGTAGAAATCATGAGGTTTGATCCTAAATAGAGTCGTGTTTGTCTGTTTCAATCTCAGAATTCTAATCTTTATCTGTCTAATCAAATAACAAATAAATGAGACCTGTTCCCATTGGTGTATTTTAATAGAACACATAAATGATTTTGGTAACTTCTAAAATTCATGTAGTGTATATTGAGTCCTACTAGTATTATTTTCATCCCAGTCTTGCTATTCTTATTTGGAAGGTTTGCTTGTTTGAGTGGAAGTAAACTGCCCCAATTAAAATGGGGGGAAATTTTTTAACATAAACTATTGTTAACAGTTATGTTTGCAAGTTGCAAAAGTTTTTCCATTGAAAAAAATCAGAATTTACGAGGATCCTGTTACATGCTGGGGGCAGAAATCAGAGTCAATAAAGCTTGCAAAAACAGACTTTTTTAAATCACTTTCGTGGGAGAAGATTATTATTTTTTGCTTATTTTTTAAAATTTTGTGATCAATTTAATTTTACATATCAGCATGTGTTCCCCTGTCCTTCCTTCTCCTGTTCCCCTCCTCTCCCCCCATTCCACCTCCCTTTCAAATCTCCTCCAGGGCAAGGACTCCCCATGGGGATTCAGCTCAGCCAGGTAGATTCAGTCAAGGCAAGTCCAGTACCCTCCTCCCTTCACTTAGGCTGAACAAAGTGTCCCAGCATAGGCCCCAGGCTCCAAAAAGCCACTCCATGCATCAAGGACAGGTCCCAGTCCCACTGTCTGGGGACCTCCTAAGTTCAAGTATATCAACTGTCTCTCTTCTCCAGAGGGCCTGATCCAGTTCCATGGGGACTACTCAGCTATTGTTTCATAGATCATGTGTTTCCACTAGTTTGGCTATTTATCCCTTTGCTTTTTCCATTCATTTTCTCAATATCTCTTGCTCATATTATCCTCCTCTCTCTCAATGATTGGACTCCCAGAACTCCACCTGGGGCTTGGATGTGGATCTCTACATCTACTTCCATCAGATAGATGAGAGTTCTAGTATGACAGTTAGGTTGTTCGGCCATGCAATCACCAAAGTAGGTCAGTTCAGGCACTCTCTTGACCATTTCCAGTAGTCTATTGTGGTGGTATCTTGGTGGATTTCAGGGGACCTCTCTAGCATTTTGCTTCTTCCTATTGTCATGGGGTCTTCATTTATCATGGTGTCTCTTTCATTGTTTTCCTTCTTCATTCCTGATCCAGCTGAGACCTCCTGCTCCCCTAAGCTCTCTTTCCCCTTGACCCTTGTCCTTCACCCCCAGCCATCTCAACCAATTTGCTCATGTATATCTCATTTATTTGTCTGTAGCTGGGCAATTGCTGTGTCTTTCTCTGGGTCCTCTTTACTAGGTGGCCTCCCTGAAATTGTGAGTTGCAGTCTGGTTATCATTTGCTTTACATCAAGTATGCACTTATGAGTGAGTACATACATATACCCAAGGAATGCTCAATCATACCACAAGGGCACATGCTCAGGTCTGTTTGTAGCAGCATTGTTCATAATAGCCAGAACCTGGAAACAACCTAGATGGTTTGATATTAGATATTTATCAGTTCATAATTTTTGTTTTATTTAATTTCTAGGACACTCAGGCATTTACAAAGAGCTGTAAAGTATGTTTTATTTAATTTCTGAGGACCAAACATTTATTGACAGCACTTTTGCAGACCAACAAGTTTAGGTGAGAAAATAGTTTGATTGTCAGTAATTAGTCATTGATACTTATAAATTCATAATCTCAATTGGGCTTAGAGTTGCATGCCTGTGATCCCAGCATTTGAGAGAGGGTTCCATGCCACTCTCTTAGTTGGAAGTTAGCTTGGTCCATATAGTGAGTTCCAGGAAACCCAGGGATATGTAGAGATACCCTATCTCCAAAATCTTCCAAAAAGTAAACAAGAATCTCTAATTATGGAAGTCATCCTAATATAATCTGACTCGACTGGACTCTTACTGGTTTCAACCAACACTTTTGTTATCTTTACTCATGTTAAGGTAGTAAACTTTGTTTACAATGAAAATCTGACACAATGTGGAGAGTCCTTTTACAGAGGTATAGAAAGTCAATGAATCCTTTGAAAACCATCTGGGGACTTTCATTATATTTAAAAGATAGAAGATAAAAGGAACAATGGGGCATTTTCATCATTGGTATTTTAGTGATGTATTTGGCAGCTTGAGCATTTTTTCAATATTACTGTTCTTAGGTACCACAGTTCATTTCATAGCATCTACCTTAAGTGGCTCTGAACTACCTGTATATGCAGATCCAAGAGATCTGAAGCATTCTTCTGGCCTCCGAAAGCACACGATATGCACATGGTTAAAAGAGATATTTATGTGTGTCCATATTTTTAAAAAATGTTTTCTCCATGTTTAAGTTATTTTCAAGAGTGTCCGTTTCTCAGTGCCTGTAGTTACATACAGTTGTGAGCTGTCTCTTGGTTGTTGGGTATCAAAGTCTGGCCCTTGTGGATGAGCAATCAATACTCACAAGTGTTGAGCAAACTATCCTCATGAACATTTCATTACAGCAGGAAGATGTGAATGGATGATCCTGAATCCATCTTTACTCAGCCCTGATGATCCAGAAGAGATACAAGCTGATAGCATCATTAACTTATTTAGATTTCATGCTTAAATAAGATTCCATGCCTAAATTTTCACAAAATGAGAGAAGAGTACAAAATGATCAGGAGTGGAACTGAAAATCCATGTTTTTTAAAAGTAGCTGACAGCTTGACCAAAGCCACAAGATTAAGTTTATCACCATTGTCATAAATGAGCAGCGATGCAGACTGACAAAGGTATATGTCATGTATACTCTTGATGGAATTTATACCTCCTATCTAGAGACAAAAAGAACTTGCAGGTATAAAAACTGATCTGTCTGAAGGAGATCATACTTTGCTTCCCTGATGCCACAAAATCCTTCAGTTAGAAAACTGTTTTTGTTGTGAATTCAGATGACATCCAGTTGTCAGGAGATCCTGAGACTTAAACATAAGTCTCTCTAAGAATGGGACACTCAGGCATTTACAAAGAGCTGTAAAGTATGGAGGGTTTATTAGGGAGGGATCTTTGAGTGTAAAAGCCAAAATATGAAACCTTCAGTGTACAACACTTGGTGTGTACCTGAAGAAAAGCTGATTCTTACTGTGCCCTCTTTATCCACTCATCTGTGATGGGTTAGCCTTCCTTTTTCTTTCTTTTATTTTGGCAACTACCTCTACCTGTCTATGACAATAGCCTGCTCTCCTCACTTTGCATCTCTCCTTAGACCTTAATGTGCCTCACTCTCCAAGCTGACATCCTCATAATCTGCTAACCTGCTTGTCAGGAATAAGCATATTCTGAAGTCTTTTATATCACTTTCGTTATATAATAGCTAGTGAAACAGTGGACCTGATGAACTTGTAATTTCCCTAGGAATCCCATTGTGGGAAAAGACTGAGTACTTAGGATTAAAATGTTTCTAGAAAAATTTACTCCTTACCTGACTACATTGCTGGAGAGACAGTACCTGAAAATGGGGGAAGGTTTTAGAGATAGGAAAACTCATTATATGACTTCATTATATTAGTCATTTTTGTTTATCTTTTGCCTTCTTCCTAAACTTTTAAGACGTAAAGAATGTATTAGGTACCTTATATATCATAATAAAATTAGTATAACTCAATGAATATCATGTTTTCATTGTTCATTGGTAATGTGCTTTCTTTCTTTTTGATTCTTTTCTTCTCTCTTTCTTTCTTCTTTTCTTCTTTTTGTTTTAAAGCATAATGTTAGTAAATATCTTTGTCTGACCTGGGACTCCCTTTATAGATTATACTTCCCTAGGTCACCAGAGAAATCTGCCCACTTTGCTTCCAGTGTGACTGCATTATAAGCAGACACATCACAAGTGGATAACTTAGTTTACTTAAAGGGCTTAGTAAGAATGAAGTTCTGAGACTGGTATCAAGGGTACAGGCTCTGGCCCTTACTACAGTAACAGAAGATGGCTCCCCTAAAATTGATCTCTCCTGCTTTTAAGTGTATTGTCTTCCAACTATGACTTTTACTTGTTTTATTTTATCATCGATTCTGTTACAACTCTTCAAGGGAGTAGGAGAGGGTTCTGTCTATATTCTCCTGATGATGAAACTCACGTTCAATGAGTATTTGATTTTTTTTTTATGGTTAAGTATAACTGCTCATCTCACTCATCCTGCTGTGGATATCGCTCTGTACAAATAAAACACTGATTGGTCATTAGCCGGGCAGCAAGTATAGGTGGGACTAAGAGAGAGGAGAATTGGGAAAAGAGCCAGGCAGGGGAGAGAGACACTGCCAGCCACCATCATGAAAATCAAGATCTAAGTTACTGGTAAGCCACAAGTCACGTGGCAAAGCATAGGTTAATAGAAGTGGGCTAAATATAAGTGTAAGAGCTAGACAGTGGTAGGCCTGAGCTAATGGTCTTTAAATAATATAACTGTCTGTATGTTTATTTTATAAGTGGGTTGTTGGACAAGCGGGGGTTGGCAGGGGCTGGAGAGAAGGTCTCCAGCTACAAATTGCTGAGAATATTTAAAAACCATTTCTAACTGGAGCTAAAAGCAGCTTCCTAGTTGTCTTGCTCAAATTGGCAGGCTCTTGGTGTGTGCGTTTGACCACCAGTATGGAGGGAATGAGATACCTGCAAGTGGCACATTATGCTGCATGGTAGATTTAGCCTTTCCTAGTATAAAAAAAGTGGTTTCTGGGCCACATGCTGCTTTGATATTACTGCTTCTGATAGTTGATGATAAACATGGCTCCAGACCCAGAGCTGGTGGTAAACTGTACCACCTCCATGTTGGGAAGCTGAGGTGGGCAGAACCAGCAGCCACATTGCCATTTCAGTCTTAGAATGCTGGAGTTTAATACAATAGATCCACAATAAGACAGATTCAGATGGAACAAGACTTTAAATGATTTAAAATCTGTTTAAAAATGTACTTAGGCTTGAAAGAAAAAAAGGATTATATACAGTTATAAAAATAGTTTTTAAAAATAAAGTCTGTAAAGAGACAGTAAAGGTAGTTTAAAAACTAAGCCATGAAAAGATGGATATTACACAGAGAATCTGGATTTTTTTCCTTTGGGATTCTTAACAGAAGAGTGATATTTGATTGCAAAGGTAGCAGAGTTCAGCCAACCTTGATATTTGAAAGGCATCTTAAGTTCAAAATTTGGATGTAAGGTAAGTTACTTTGGAAAAGAGTCTCTGTTTTTGTTTCCACAGAAAGCCAGAAGCTATGGATTTGTTCCAGATTAAGATAAATCAGATTTGACCAGCCAAGATCCCCTGAAAGGTCTACAATGACATCATGGGCCAGATGATCCAACAACCAAAATGGTTTCAAGGCAACTGGCTCAGAAGATATACCCTCATGGACTACTCCATAATCCTAAAATTTTCGTTGTGTCCCCCCGAGATACAATGCCCCCCCTCTGGCAGGAAGTAGTAAGAGAAACTACACCCAAATACCCAAATATATCAAGCTGGCTTTGGAGATGGAATTGGCTCACTCCTTCTCTAAACCCAGGCATATTGCTAAAAGAAAAGGTTAAAAGATTCTGTGTCCCAAATCAGAAGAGCCCTCTGGTGTGGAACAGAGAAAAACCAATATTTTTATTTAAGTCAGGTTGATTATAAATGTGATCTCTTTCTATAGAAGAAAAGGGGACATGATACAGATATAATAGGATAAAAGGGGAGATTATTGAACTTACTTTTAAAGAGCAATAACTTGTTTAAAATGTTTTACATCGGTATAGATTTTAGTTTATTGATACAAACTTAAAGTTAATTTTGTTGTACTGTGTGTATATTTCTACTCTTGTTTAAGGTATTATGTTTGTACAGCTCATTTAAAATTGTAATGGATAATTAAAAATAGATTAATAATTAGTCATCTATGATAATCATACTCATAGCCATTTTAGACAAGTCTTCTAGGTATGCATAGATATATTTCAGATAGATACATAATCTTCAAATTCTTCAAAGAGCTACAGAACATGGCATTAAAAATTTTTTGAAAATGTAGACTTTCTGGACAGTGAGACATGTCTGCTCCTGGCAGCAGCAATTTACTTTAGAGAAGAGGATTGGCATCAGAGGCATTCCATATGTAGTTTATCTTCATGTTGGCAAAAATAGCCATTTGGGCAATAATCTGTCCTTTCCTGGACTGCTTTATAGACTGAACATACCGGACCCATAGAAAGGTGACCACTGAACTTTGCTTGGAAAAATGTTCCTCTGCTCCACAGAGGAGACTGCTAGACATTATACAAGACACAAAGATAAGTGACCAAGAGACTCTAGCCTTGTGGGTTGAAGACAGATGCCCCAACTTTACAAAGGAATATTAGGTGACAGTAAAGACTGCCAGGTGTCTGTGTCTACCCTGCAAGAATCCTGAAACTTGCTTGCATCCTTCCCTCATTTCTACTTTTAACTTTCCTCCTTCCTAAAGCATGTAGAATCACTCATCAGAAAACAGAGTTCCCAAAACACTTTTGGCATCTCTGGATTTTGTCATGCATGAAATCCTCAGAATCCCAGTGACACTTCAGGCTATTTGTTAAGAAAGCAACTTCTTACTTTTCTTTGGGGTTTCTTTTTACACTAAATTGTCTGGTTGATTTTTACCTCCAGGTCTTATCAAACCTCCCTCTGAAGGTTTAAGTCTAACTGCTTTTATGGGATAGGGCAAAGACTGATCTGTTTTCTCCCAAATGTATTTATTATGAGGTGGAAAGTAATGGGATACCCTTCCAGAGGGCCACTTGTCAAGACCAAATTCTCAATATTAGACAGAAAAGTAAATGCTTTACTGGTGTCTCAGAAAGGCCTCTAACATGTTAGTCAAGAGGCCATTACAGAGCCACAACCTACATTCAGTCCTGGTGTGCCATGAAGGCATAATTTTACAACAGCTGTATTTCCAGCCTTTTTGAAAGGATTTTTGCAACAATTGTTCCTATACTGATATAGGTGGATTTGAACCCTCTCTGTAGCCTCACAGGACATTGCCCTTTTTATCCTTCTGACTAATTACCCCAAATTCTCAGATTACAGGCCTGCAACACCATCATGATGGGGAACATCACATCATGATGTACTGTATTAAAAGTCACAGCATGTGGAAGGTTGAGAACAACTGGTTTAGATCAATGTCTCCTGTAGCTCAGGCTTGCTTAACACTATACAATTGAGAATTACTTTGAAGACCTAATTGTGCCTGTGTTGCCCAGTGCAACAAAGACAGTCTGGAAACTCCTACTTGGCTGGGCCTTGACTGGTTTATGGGAAGGAAAAATAGACCAATTTATGAGTATCCTCCAACTTTACTAGATTAAATTTTGAATTTACAAATAAAGTGGGAACTTTAGAAGAATTGAGTTCACTGACCAACTGTAAAACAGGTGTAGTCACAGCATAGAAAGGGATGGGAAAGAAAGAGCTTGAAAACTTTCCTGCTGTGACAGTAGTTTATATTGGCAATGAGTAACACGGTTGTCAATTTTAGATGATCGTTAAATGCTCTGATTGGCCATTTCTTAGGTCCACATACAAGGCAATCAGGAATCTTGATAAAGAAATGAACATATCATGAAACCAAACTGCTGTAGTTACACCAGTTAAACCAAAGTGGTAGAACTGGATTAAAAGGTGGGGTCATGCCGGGTGGTGGTGGTACATGCCTGTAATCCCAGCACTCGGGAGGCAGAGTCAGGTGGAACTCTGTGAGTTCAAGGGCAGCCTAGTCTACACAGCTAGTCGAGGACAGGCTCCAAAGCTACAGAGAAACCCTATCTTTGAAAAAAAGGTGTGGTCATTCCTAATGTGACTGTGTTTTCCAGGTTTAAGATGTATATCCTGAGAGAAATAATGTGAGTAGGACTTGGTATGTTCTAATACAAATCCCTAGTCTCTGGAGCACATGGCCATAAAGCCTGTTTCAACTTTTTAGCAGAATTTTTTTGGATTAAAACTATGTCATTTCCACTATCTCTTACATGCCTCCAAGCCCCTGTCATATACCCTTCATCGTGTTCTATCCCATGGCCTCTTTCTTGTTTAACAATAGTTACACTTTGAATGTTACTTCTGTTTGGCTGCAGGACCTCTCATCTCTGAAGTAAAGTGTTGTCTGCACTGGACATTGAGTGTGTAATAGAATGTGCACACATAGGACCCTGTGCCTTAGAAGAGTAAGGACCTAATCAGTTAATGATACCTTTGTGATCTAATCAGAGTTGTATCAAGTGTCTTTGTTCATACAGTTTCCATGCAATGAATAAAATTTTGTGGACATGATCTCACCATTATGGACTGAAATAAGAAAAACATAAGAAAAGTCAGCCTTTCATCATTTGCTGACAATTCATCTGCAATTTTCTTAGAGCAATGCAGTTCAGTAGACCATCTCCAGTAAATTTATCTTTCTTGGTTGAACACTTCCTTATATTATAGGAATATGTCAGCAGGGATGATATTACACATCTGCATTAGAAACACAAACACACATAAGCAAAAAGTCAATCTGATATTCACTCTTTAAAACATATTGAATAGTAGATTAGAAGCAGAGATATGTGAAATACTGTCTGTAGTATTATAGTATTTATTAAGGACCTATAAATGATCCATTCATATAATATGCCAAATTAATTTTTTATTCAATTCCATGCCCTAGTAATAATAAAACATCCATTTAGAATAGTGTTATGACTGAGGCCTCCCCCAAGTTGGCTTGGTTCCAGAGAAGAGGTAAGGATAGGATGAACCAGGGATGATTGCCCAGAGAATCTTGCAGCCAGACTGACTAGCAGCCAAAGTGTTTATTTATACAGAATTTATTAATCAGGGATAGATTCACATTTTTCTAAAACATAGATCATATAATTTTTGGTGTTGGGCATGTGTTTAAACTATTATTTTGTGCATCTGGGTTTATAATTTTAGTTATTATTGATAATCCAAGACAGAATAGAGTTAACTTTTATAAATTTTTTCCTTAAGTTTAGAGATCATTGAAAAACAGTTGTCTTTTACAATAAATTTCAACCTCATAATCCAATTTTGAAATAAACTACTGACATATGATAGCCTGTTCATCCATAGCTTCAAAGACCCAAACCAAATTGAAATTTCCATGCCAGCCTAGTCAGTTTGCCATGTCCGAAGCAATTTATTAACTATTAATTGTCATAATACCCAAGAAAAAATAATTGGCAAAAAGTTTTTGCAGTTATTAATCAATTTCTGGAATCACACAATGTTTATATTTTATATCTGTATATAATTTATTTTTTCATCTAATCCTGGCATTCTTGTGTTCCTTGGTCATAAACATCACAATGGATCATCATGAGCTAACTTTTATCAGAAAGGAAGGTCTTGATACCTTATTTTATTATCATCATTTTACATCATTCTTTGTCTATCAATACATGTTTCTGTGTGGGGCAGAGGTAATTTTTGCTAATTTTACCTTAAATACTGTATGTGCCATGTAATTGTCTGATTGTATAGGGGGAAAGGGCTTTCAATCTGAAATATGGCCAGCTCCTCTAGGTCATCGAATCTTGTTGACCTCTGTAAGTTTACTTTGGTATCATTATCTTGTTCCTGAGTAAATACAGGGACAGATGTTTTAAAAATATCTCATGCCCTCATAAGAGAACTCTGGCTTTTATACGTGTTGCAAAATTTCCAAGGCTAAGGAAACAATGAAATAAGTAAAGGTATCTCTCTAAAAGTGGAGGAGGTAGTATGCCTCAGGCCTTTACTGGAGAAGCTTAGAAGCAGAAAACATGGAAGAATGCATAAACCATTCATAAGAAAATTTCCAGCAATTCAATATGCCCAAATTGTACAAATAATAAAAGTCCTGAAATCTGTAATACATCAACATCAAAATGAAAAAAGGCATGTCAGCCATTATGTTGATCAGGTTTTCTGGGTCTTCTTCAGGCAGCTATGATGGATTTTTGACTTTTGCTCTTCCCATCAGATATGGGTGCATCGGTATTGTGAATGATAGTTCAGTAAAAATTTCTTCAAGAATTCTTTTCTAGAGTAATCAACCATTATGTCCCAATTATAGGAGATTGTAGCTATAGTTTTCTGGTCCTGTCTGGCCCACGGAAAAGACAAACCTCTCTCGACAACCAGTTCCACATTTGCTCAGACCCAACTGAGTATACAGAGCCTTATGTTGCTTACAAACTGCATGGCCATTGTATGCTTCTTGCTATCTGTTTTTATATCTTAAATTAATCCATTTGTATTAATCTATAAGTTGCCACTTGACTTTTAGCTTACTGGTATCTTATCATCTGCTTCTCACTGTGGCAGTGTCTCTCTGTTTCAGCCTTCTTCCTCCCAGAATTCTATTCTCTACTTCTCCCACCTATACTTCCTGTGTGGCTACTGGCCAATCACCATTTTACTTAAACAGAGTGATATCCACATCAGGGGATCCAGATTAATTTCATCTAGAGTTACAAATAATGGGGCATAGTTAAATGATGTTTTCTATCTTAGATGTATATTTACAATACATAAATGAATGTACTACACCAGGTTCATTAAAATAAATGAAATTTTCCTCAAGTTAAAAAATTCACATGTACATGAACAAAATTATGGGATCAGGAATTAAAGAAACAACAGTTTCTGGATTAAATGAGTCACCCTTCCAGTTTTAAAAACTAGTGATTATTTGCTTATGTAGGACTAGTTTCATATTTACTTTCATGTATTCTAAGACCTGAAAGAACTTGCTGATGGTTGTTCATTTCTGTCTATAAAATTTTATTGCAGAAATTTTAATCTCAGGCTCACTTTTAGGTAATTTATTTCTTAATGAGAAATTATGAATACAATAAATTACAAGTACCCAAATAATTCCTTCCTTGTTTGGATAGACTATGGTCTATTGCTTTCCTGTCCATTATGTCTCTAGTTACAGATCTAAGTAGATTGGTGTGAGAATGAAGAAAATACAGACAGATATGACACTGGGACTCAAAGGAAAGCTGGGGGCAGGTGTCTGTGTTCCCTGAGGTGAAACCACACCTTAGAAGCTTTGTGTCAGTAATACCTACATTCAAATACATTTACTGCATGGTGATAATAGAAAGGCAGGGTTACTATCTAAAGCTATGTACATACTCATTCTTGACTCAACTCTGTATTTTCTGTCTCTTTAGCCTAAAATTTTTCAGGCCTTAACATCTGAAAAGAGCAAATTATGGTAGAGAAAATTTCCCCTAACTATTACCATCTTCATAAGATCACAAGAGGATTTATAATATTTCAAGCCTCAAGTGATGAGGGAAAATTTCTGTGCCTTTTTATGTATGTCTATGTCGTGGTCATTGATCTAGATCTGCCCATTTAAACAGTTCTAGTTAACTCACAGACATACTCAGGCCACATTTTTTCCCCATGTATACTTTCGATAAATGAATATGTCATATTTTTCCTAAAACAATCTGCTTTGTATTTTCATGACATGTTTTGGACATTTTCTGTAATGCAGTAATTGGCATTAATTATAGAATATAAGTATAAAATAAATACCCAAAATGCCAGAGCAGCAGAAATTGAACACAAGTTTTATTTTATTTATTGATAGAAAAAAATTGGGATATAATTAGGCGTTTAAGAAAATCTATATTATATTCTATAAAATCTCAAGTATTAGGAAAACAAAAGTATTTATGTAAAAGCTGTAGCAGTCTAAAATCAACATCCTGTACCATAAAATATATAGTAAATTATGCAGTGATTTTGACTTGATATAATTATCCATAAAATTATCCTGGCATAAGTCCTCACACTTTAAATTATTGTTTCTTTCATATCTTATCAAATTAATCCTATGTCATTTTAATATATGATTTTTGTGTAATTTTGTTTGACTCATTGCTGTATATGTGGATTGTTTCCTAAGGAATTTTGTGAACATAAATTTTATTTCCTGATAAAAATACTTCTAAAATCACACCAAGCGTATGGCTTTCTGATTTCACTCATCTGACATTGAGTAAGGTTTTAATACTTGCCAAATGTTTCATTCTACTACCCATGTTATAGAGAATCCTTTTATTGCATGAGTACTGTGGTAATAATTGCAAAATGAGTTTGTTTCTTTCATGAATTGTCTGACATTTTATAAGTTTTTAGCTTCTTGTAAAGAATTTCTTTTTAAATTATATACATGTGTTAAGTTTCTTTCCATTAGTGATACTCTGTTGTGCTTGAATACTTGAGGAATCAATAACACCACATTCTTGATATTGTATGAGTTCTCTCTAATATGGATTATGTGATGATCTTCAATATTTAAAAACCTAGATAAGGTTTTCCCACATGCTTTATTCAAAGTATGGTTTTAGTGACTTTATGCAGAGATGATCTGTGGTAAAAGGACATAATACATAACACATTCATTATAATTGTAAGGGTTCTGCCTTCAATGGGTCTTTAGTGTCCTCGAACATGTGAATCATGGGCAAAGGGTTTGTCACAATCAGTATATTTTTAACTTTCTTCTCCATTTTGGATTTTCTGATGGACTTGAAGTGTTGAGACCCTGATAAAGGACTTGTAACATTTTATACATCTGTAATGATTCCCTCCTGTGTGGACTTTGGGATGGCTTTGTAGATGTGAGATCTGCCTAAAGAACTTGCCCCATTCTTTACATCTCTGAGGATTTGATCCTATATGAATTCTTTGATGAATATGAAAACTTGAGCGTTGAGTAAAGTACTTTCCACAATTTGAACATTTGTAAAGTTACTTTCCAGTGTGTGTTCTTTGATGAACATGAAGGTCTGAGCTCTGAGTAAAGGACTGGCCACAATGTGAACATTTATAAGGTTTTTCTCCAGTGTGTATTCTTTGGTGAACTTTAAGTTTTGAGCGTACAATGAAGGATTTTCCACATACATTACATTTGTAAGGTTTTACTCCAGTGTGTGTTCTTTGATGAACATGAAGGTCTGAGCTCTGAATAAAGGACTTGCCACAATCTGAACATGTATAAGGTTTCTCTCCAGTGTGTGTTCTTTGATGAACTTGAAAGTTTGAGCTCTGAGTAAAGGACTTGCCACAATCTGAACATTTATAAGGTTTCTCTCCAGTGTGTGTTCTTTGATGAACATGAAGGTCTGAGCTCTGAGTAAAGGACTTGCCACAATCTGAACATTTATAAGGTTTCTCTCCAGTGTGTGTTCTTTGATGAACATGAAGGTTTGAGCTCATTGTAAAGGACTTGCCACAATCTGAACATTTGTAAGGTTTTTCTCCAGTGTGTATTCTTTGATGAACTTTAAGTTTTGAGTGTACAATGAAGGATTTTCCACATACATTACATTTGGAAGGTTTTTCTCCAGTGTGCGTTCTTTGATGAACATGAAGGCTTGAGCTCTTAGTAAAGGGCTTGCCACAATCTGAACATTTGTAAGGTTTTTCTCCATTGTGTAATCTTTGATGAACTTTAAGTTTTGAGCTATCATTAAAGGACTTTCCACATACATTACATTTGTTAGGTTTCACCCCAGTGTGTAATCTTTGATGAACTTTAAGTGTTGAGCCTCTGGTAAAGGACTTTCCACATGCTATACATTTGTAAGCCTTCAATCCTGTGTGTATTCTTTTATGAACATGAAGGGTTGATCTCTGAGTAAAGAACTTGTCACATATATTACATTTGTAAAGTTTATCTACAGTATGGATCCTCTGATTAATTTTAAAATATGAGGCCTTGTTAAATGACTTGCCACATTCTTTAAATGTATGAGGTTTCTCTCTAGTATGTATCCTCTGATGAAAATGAAGTGTTGAACTCTGAGTGAAAGAATTGACACATGTTTCACAATTGAAAGGTTCTTCTCTAGCATCAGTTCTCTGAGGAAGATGAACAGAAAAGCCATGGCCATAGGACTTGCCATACTCTGTACATTTGAAAGCATTCTTTTCACTGTGAATTTTACAATGAGCTCTATTTGAAAGGAACATGTCATGCTCTGGACATTTGTATGATTCTTTTATCATATGGATTTTGTAATGCTCCTTAAGAACTGATAACCTAGAAAAACACTTTCCACATATTTTACATTTGCATATTTTTTCTCCATTATGAACCACATTAATTTTAAAGAGGTCTGAACATCTCCTGCAACTCCTCCCAAATTTCTTATATTGTTGTCCAATACTGACTCTTCGATTCCATTCAAAATTTGAAGGATGGGTGAAATATTGTCTAAATGCTTTGGATTTTGGTTGTTTCCCTTCAGTGTGGCTTGAATCATTTTGAGTATTTGAATGGAAATTGCAGCATCTGAATGAAAATGATGTAGAGTGAGCATTTTGAGGAGAAGCTGGAACTTCTTCATCTATTATATCAGGAATGCCAATGATGGGTCTCGCATAAAGATCATTTCTATTAGCACGTAATTCAGGTTCTTCAATGTCTGAACTACATGCCCAGAACTTCCTTATGTGTAATTCACCAAGCACATTACACCCAAACTGTTCTGATATTTTTCTTTGGCAAGGATCCTGTGTACGCTCTTTTGGGAAAAACTCATGAATGGGATAACAAAACAGAGCTGGAAGAAATGAAGGGCAATTATCATCTAACTGTGTAGAATTGGACAAAAGTAACATAGAAACTTTTACATAAAATGACACCAACATGAGGGAAGTAGCAAAGAGATGAAAGACAAATCTTCAGCACTTCTTCCATAAGGGATCAGAATCCAAAAATGATAAACATGGACAAGGTCATTTCATGACCTTATATTTTACAATATGTAAAATTTACAAATATCTTCTTTAAGCATGTCATGTAACTAGCAACTGTAAACATAATTCTTACAATATGAAATGAAACTATTAGCCATTATTTAAAATATTCTGTACACTTGGAAATTGTATTATCAATTTAGATCAAAAGAAAAGGACATTTGCAAACACATGAATGATAAAATGATAGAAATGAAAAATTTCATAAATAGATTTCTATGATTAATGTTCATTAATGTATATTAATATGTAGTTATTCAAGGAGAAAACAGTAAAATGGTTATGAAAAACATATATGTCTCTCAGGTCCAGAGATCTTTATGGACATTAGAAGAGAATGTTTCAAAATCTCCACAATCACACTAATAATTCTTTAGGACTTTATTTCTTCAGATGCCTAAGTGTATCTTAAATTTATAAAAGACTGGCCTTTCATCTCAGCATTTGGAATCCAGTGGCTGGTGGATCTCTATGGTTATGAGGCTAACCTAATCTACATATTCAGTTTCAGGACAATCAGGGCTATATGGTTACAGACCCTGTCTCAAAAAAGGAGATAAGTGAGAAAAATAAATTATATGTCTAGGAAAGAAATCGTGCCAATAGAGCATATGTGGTCTCCTGTGACATGAAGACAGATATGTTTTTCCACTGTAACACTAATCGTCAGCAAAGCAAACCATGATCTTGGCCTCAGTATCTCCTGGCCTAACATAACTAACAGAACCATCCCAGATGGCCCATCAATGGGTATCACAGTCTGGCTTTTTCTTAAAGTGCACTTCACTGACTTAAATGCAGAATATGAATAATGGCCAGAGTGCATAATCATCTATGTTTTTTCAAAGACTCTTAGATCTCTAATATGTTTTTAATCAAAAGCACACAAAAAAGTTTGCTGTGCAACAGTTGCACATGCTTTTAATCCCAGCACTCAGGAGGCAGAGGCAGGTAAATCACTTTGAGTTTGAGGCCAGCATTACCTACAGAGCATGTTCAAGGACTACCCTTGGCAGTTACATAGAAAAACTCCGTCACAAAAACAACAACAAATTGATAAAAGACCTACATAATAAAATTGATATTTACAAAGTGGACAGCAATGTAGTACTCTGTTTCAAGGCAAAATATCAGAACTCAGAGTATATATGTGAAATACACGACTTTTGTAAATGTAAATTTAATTTAAATATTACTATACCATTTTATTTTAAGCTTATCACAGTCACTTTTCCTCTAACTCTTCTCATATCTCCAAATAAATAATAAAAACCCCAGTTGATAATTGTTACTGTTATATATTTATGTATATACTTTTTCAAATATATATATACAAATTATATACAATTTCAAAATGTTAGTCTAGCTTCATTGTTAATGATTGTATCATTTCAGGTGTAACCATTTTGCATTAGACAAGCAGCAATGGGGATAACCCATGACAGAG
>NW_023411183.1:0-1852 GCF_903995425.1 Onychomys torridus
GAGATGTCCATTACCTTGTGACTCGGTAGAGATCTTGTGGTTAATAAATTTCAGGAAACACTATTTGGCCCTTAAAGAAAGAAGAAATAAAATAAAATTAAATTAAAAACAAGAAAAAAGTAAAATGCTTAAACTTGGCATATTTTCAAGTGTCATTCCAAGAGATTCAGTTTCTGAAAAGTTTTTATAGCAGATTGGGCACAGCTGCGTCCATGCATTTCCTGCCAAATGCCTGCTGCTGCCTCGTTATAAGGTATCACTTACACCCATTGGACCTGTAGTGGTAGGCTGGGATTGAACGCCTGGTCCTCAGTAACAGAAGGAAAAGATGCTCTAACTATCAGTTCCTCCTCGTAGGCATTTCCACACATCCCTTCTCTTTATGTAATCATCAATGAACATTTAAGCTCAAGGCTCAATAGAACTTTGAATTTTCTGGCTATACTAACTCTCTATTATAACATCTGAGCTCACACACACGCGCATTTATACGCCCCTCAGATGTCAAAATCAGGTAATTATGTCTTTAAAACAGCCATTATCCCAATAATATACAACACGCACGTCACAACAACGCACACAGGTCAATGTTACCCCCTGCGCGATTTCTTACATAACTAGGCTATCTCACCACACATGGAATTGGATTTCTTTGTTATCCCGAGTTTCTGTAGTGGATGTTTTTCCACAAAGTCATTGTTGGTCTAAGTAACACACACACACCACAAAGTGCGCTCCTTCCATTAGAGGACTACCCCTACAGATTATACCTCGCTCACCTGACTCAGTCTCGCATACAGCTTGATTGTGCCCATCTTGAGATCATCCCAGGTCAAAGCAAAGCTGAGAATAGAGACTGGTAACCCCTCTGTGACCTACCTTCTCCAAAGTGTTGATGTCACTCTTCATAGTCTGTGTTAGAGCAATTGACAATGCACCAGCCCACACAAACCACACACACGTAGCTTTCTCCAGTGGTGATTTGTAAGAATCACAAGTCATTAATAATCATCTAATGAACGTTTCTTCTTGTGTGCCTTATATCTCACATTCCTAGCTATTCACTTGCTGCGGAATTGGAGTTTTTATTCCAGTTCTGAAATATACTCTTTTTCATAAAATGTCCACACTCATCACACCACACTGGCTTCTTTGCTTTTCTAGCAGCTGCTTTAATTAAACTGTTATTCCCTGTCCCCCACACCATGTTATTATAAATCCCAGGACACACACACAATGTATTTTTTTTAAATTTTGTATTTTATTTTTGGCACTCCTGGTTAGTTCATTCCATAAGTACTATCAATATATAGCTGATTCATATTCATCGGCCATTCCCCACCCCCGGTCTTTTATTCATTTCTTTCCCTCTGATATCGCCCTCATCATCCTGATATTCCCAAAGGCTACATTGTTGAAGAAAATTAGTGTCCTTCTACTATGCTCAGCAGTATAGGCCATTAGAGTCTCAAAAGAAATTTTGTGATGTGTATTGGAGGTTCTCTACCAATCAGAATGGTTGAATGAGGTCCGAATCTTGCGGTAGTCGAATCCTGGCTGCTGTCTGAGGGATGTAGGATTTCATGACCATTTGTGTCGTGGTTCGTCTTGGTAACTTTCCCCATTCTCTGCGCTCTGAAATTATTATACACTGTTTGTTATTTTCCCTGCAGATGGATGAGTGGTAAGAGATTAACATGATGCTCTACTTTATGGCTGAGCATTTCACTAGTCATTGTTCTAGACTTTGACCAGTGAGTCACTCGTGATAACTTATAAGCTCTGCAAATGATTTGAGTCTCTAACCCATACTGAAAGTAAGTATTTCCTACTAGGTCATGAATATAACTTG